>NW_028252700.1:0-220997 GCF_964263255.1 Lissotriton vulgaris | reverse complement strand
GACTCCCTCTTTTGAACCTCTGTACTTCTACTAAAAAATTATTATTATTCGTGGCATCTCCACTTGGGGCATTGGAAGCATCTGTAGTACCTCCATCTGTAGATATACTACTCGATGAAGTATTTACAGCTGAGCTAAGGGGTGTAATATTTCTCCTGTTTCCTGGCCCTTTTTGAAAGAGGTAATCAAATTTACGCGCAAAAGTAAACACCCTACCAGCTGTATAATCTTGTTCATCTCTTTTTAGTTTTCGCGCTTTTCTCCTTTTGATATCTGCCTGAAGATTGGTCAAAATCTCATCCAACATATTATAATTTTTCATAGTTGCCTGAGGCAGATTCAATAGTTTAATTTCATCTTCACATGTTTTGATCTCTATTAGGAGTTTCTCAATTTTGCGTTCCGCATTATCAATCAGTATCCTTATCAAGTTACAGGAACTAGTGGTTAACTCATGCTCCCATTTGTCCAGTAAATCAGGCTCTAAATCTTCATATGTTGGCATTATAGTTGATCTCAAACCTCTCGGAATGCGGTTCAAATTAAGATATTGTTTAAGTGTTACCGCATCCCACCATTTATTAAGCTCAGCTCTCTTGAGCTTCTCTAATTTGATGAATTTGGCTCTAAGACCTTCCTGTTTTGCTGGTGTGGTAGAGGCTACTGCTACATTAACAGATGAGCCAGTACTTAGATTTTTGAATAAATCCAATGCTTCTTGTTCCCTATTCATAGTTAATCCAATAGCCACTGGCGGCAGCCCAACCCAAGTAATAAATGAAAAAACTAGTTAGGTAACAGGGAAATAGGGCGCACAGCTAAGAGTATGGCTATAGTGTAGAATTCAAATGTATCTAAATTTATTGCTACTAGGCTGGAAAAGGGAGGTTACCTAGCCCCCTTAGGTATCCTGAACTTGTTCAAGATAAAACTTTATAGATATTCCTGCCGAGCAATCAGAATTATTTGACGATATTTATAAACAACAAATATAATATTTTTACAAATTTCATAAGGCAAGTATGAAAGCAAGAGTCCAAAGTCTCATCCAATAAATTTCCAGACTCCCGGGTCTTGTAATACGCTGGTCCGTATTTTAATTTCAAATCTCAAAGTTCAATCCAAGTTCAAATTCATAGATCCAAAGTCACAATTCAATCCAAAATTCTAGGTGCAATGTTCAAAACAATATTCAAACTTCCAAGGAAAAACAATCACTGCAGCCAACACGTGTTTCGTTGGGCATTAATCTCATGCCACATAACTTCATCAGGGCTGCAAGCCAAAATGATAAGATAGTAGTGAATATACTAACAATAATCAAGCTAAGAAAGTACTTTAAATGAGATCACCACCTAAGTGAAAGGAAAACATAGTACCCTTAATCACGTGACACATTAAAAATACAATAAAAATACAATATGTGACAGTCCCGGTGTCTGATGAGTAAAGTCAACAAAACATTCCGAAATATTGCCAAATTCAGTAAATCTGGTGGTAAGTTACCTAATTCACAATAAAGTTTCCATCAGTTTCAAACTCCTCCCAGGGGGATGTTTAAATTGAATTTACAATATCTGGAACGATATAAAGAGGCTCTTAGTTCTGTCACCACGTTTCATCATGAAAATTCAAGCTAATCCCCTAGCATTACTTGTACAAGTCCATAATTGTTACTCTATCTTATTTTAAAAGAATCTCCAGACTAAATATAACAGCAAGTACTTATTCTCATCTCCTGTAAGGACAGCTGTGTTACCTTTTCCTCTTTATCTTGGTTTCCCACGTTTATTTTAACATCGATCGGTTCTGCGCTTCGCAGGAACTATAATAAAGAGCCTTAAGGTTAGACTCTAACTTGTAAGGAACGAAATAATACTCCGCTCGATAACCAATTCCCCTTACCTATTTCTCAGCAAAAACGTGTTGCAATCCGCTTCCGTTTTGAGTAATCTCGTAACCTACACCATTTCATCAATAAGGTTCTAAAAGTAAAAGAACCAAAGATTCAACATCCTACTCTTATGTAATATTACAAAAGTTTCATGATAACAATACGAGAAGACCCCCTTACCTGTGTCCCTCTATCTAGGACTCTGTGTATTTCCTTCTGGCTCTATCGAATGTCGGCGTCTGCTATGGTCGCCATTTTGCTTAAGTACCAGGTCGTATTGTCTACGACTTCCTAAGACTGCAGTGCGAGATATCACCGCCATCTTTGAGTGACTAATTGTATCTATGTGCGAGGCATATTAACGCATTCACCACAATATTTGGCGGAAAGGGCTAATATCTTAATATTAATAATATTAAAGATTGTCTAAACGGATAAATAAAGGCTTCGCTAAAAATATATAACGAGCCACTTGTTCGAAACGCGTCGTGTTTACGGCCGCCATGTTACTGTGGGATAAGCTAGTTGTCTATTTGCGCAAAAAATACACTTTCTACTGCCACCTTCGTGTTGCTATTAAATAACTGACGGTGGTATATTGCTGCCAGTCGCATTATTAGGTCATCATTATTGGAAAAGCGGGGAGGGGGAGGGGGAAGGGGGGGGGGGGGGGAAACCCGTGTGGTTGAAGAGAAATGTATTTTGAAATTATCTCTCAAAGGAAATATTTACACAAAAGATCTGTCTGCTAAATGGAAAGGAACTATTAGTTATAAGTTCCAGCATAGTCACGTAGGGCATAATTACAGCCTGCCCAGATTCATATATAATCTCAATTCATATTATGATTGCAACTTAGCATTCCTGATTTCTGATTGATGCAGGTATTACATTCATATGTGGTGACATTGCAACGAGCGTCCCATATCATTCCTATGTATTTAACCACAATACATGATCATTTCAGAGAGTAGTGGCATTTACATTCAAGTTCCCCAAGTATCAACTTAGGAAGTATCAAGCTAGTGTAACAAAATAACAATTTTAAAGGATAAAAAGCCAGATCACTTACATCAACTGCATCAAAGTAAAATTGTATTATAGCTAATCTCCCAAAAAATACTGTAGTTCTGTATCGATGTTGAGCCCATCTGCCACAGCACGAAGGACCATGATCCATCAAGCCTCTCTGCATCTCAGTTTTAATAGTCTGTCTCCTCCACTTCTATCCAGGACTACTTGTTCAATCCCATGATACGAGAATTTGTGATTTTCAGAGTCATGTCTATTTTGAATAGCGTGTGAGGCTATGGGGTACCTTGTGTCACCATTCTTAAGTGCCCGGTAGTGTTCCACCATCCGGTCCTTAAGTCTCCTAACTGTGCTCCCAACATATATCTTTCCACACAGGCAGGCTATAACATAAATTACAAATGTGGTTTCACAGTTAATGAAAGAATCTATGTAGAAAGTGCCTGTGTCATTATATTCAAATTTCAAAACCTTTCTTTTAGCCCACCAACATGAGCTACAATTTCCACAGTAGTGGAAACCTTTTGGACGAGTTCGCAACCAGTCACTTTGCCCCTGATGTGAAATTAGTTTAGGATAACTCGGGCTTACAATATTGGCAATGGATAATCCCTTCCTGAAGGTAATACTTGGCCTTTCCGTTAAATAAGACTTGAGATCCTTGTCAGAGTATAACATATGCCAATATTTCCTCATAATACTATAGAGTTTGTTGCTTCCAGTACCAAAATTTGTAATCATTCTAAGCTTTTGAATGTTACCCCTAGTCTCACTTTTGTTCTTAGATCTCAGTGTTACATCTCGCTTAAGATTCTGTACTTTGTTAACAGCTTTGTTAACAGTTGTGTTTTCATAGCCTCTGTTTTTGAATCTCATTACCATGTCTCTAACATTCGCTTCAAAGTCTGTGTCTTTGGAGCAATTTCTTCTTGCTCTAATCATTTCCCCATAGGGGATATAATTGATCTGGCTCCTGGGGTGGCAACTGTCTGCTCTAAGTAGTGCATTACAGCTGGTCTCCTTACGAAATATACGACTATACAATTTGTTTCCTTCTACGAATAATTCTATATCAAGAAAGGTCAATTTCTCTTTATCATACTGTGTTGTAAATGACATGTTTAAATCATTGGTGTTAAGAAAATTAAAAAAGGACTCTAGTTCTTCTGTCGTACCTCTCCAAAATAATAAACAGTCATCAATGAATCTACCCCAGTAGTATATATGGTCTATCCATTGGCTGCCCCTGGGACCCCAAATCCACTCCGCCTCCAGTCTCCCCATAAAGAGGTTCGCGAAGGACGGAGCAAATTTGGATCCCATCGCAGTCCCAGTCTTTTGTTTATACCAGGTAGACTCAAAGAGAAAGTAGTTGTTCTCCAGAACCAGTCTCGTCATCTCAAGTAGCATAGATGAGTGGTCCAAATATTCAGCTGATCTGTTGTTCAGAAAGCTCTCTATGGCTAAGATACCTTTTTCATGATCGATATTTGAATATAATGATACTACATCCAGAGTAGCCAAAATCATATCACTGTCCCATATCACATCATTCATTATGTTGAGGACATGTTTAGTGTCCTCAATGTGTGATGGTAGGTTCTGTACAAATGGTCTCAGATATGAGTCCACAAATTGAGACAACCTTTCCGTGGGCCCTCCAATACCCGAAATAATCGGTCTCCCGGGTGGTCTATCTCTATCCTTGTGAACTTTGGGTAAACAATACATGCATGGGGCCCTGGGTGATTGGATTTTAAGAAAAAGATATTCATCATAGTCCAATAAGCACTTATCATACCACTCTTTAAGTTTCTTATTGATTTTGTCTTTAACTATCTCTAAGGGATTAACAGTTACTTTCTCATAATATTTGTTGTTTCCCAGTTGAGATAGAACCTCATTATTGTAATCAATACGGTTCATAACGACAATGTTGCCACCTTTATCAGCACTACGTATTATTAGGCCCGGATGGTCGGTCAATTGTCGAAGCGCCTCCCTTTCTTCTATTTTTAAATTGTCTGGAAAAGTTTTCTTGTGATACCGCTCTTTCTTAATCATATTGTCAATCTCAAGAGTAACAGCTTTATAAAATGCATCAATAACATTGCCAGTGGACAGGTGTGGTGTCCATTTTGATTTGTCTTTAAACCCGCTTCCTGGTGCAGCACCAGGATTAATCTCAAGATCTCTTAATAAAGAATTCATGGTCACTGGGTCATCCTCTGATTCAGTAAGAGATAACAACAGTCTTGTGTCATGCAAGTCTTGGATAGTGATATCCGTAAGTGTTGGTTTATTCACAGTATTCACCCTGACATTATCTCTTTGCGAAAAAAACGTTTTCAATTTCAGCAAACGAACAAATTTATACAAATCAACTTTCGTCTCATACCAATCTATATTCTTGGTTGGACAATATCCAAGTCCTTTTTTAAGCACATTATTCATACTTACAGACAATTCAACAGAAGATAGGTTGATCACATCAATCTCATTAGTTACTGAAATCATTTCCTCCATGACCTGAGTCTTTCTCTCATCCCTGGGGCCACTTCTCCTGCGTCTGCCACGACTCCCTCTCCTTGTCTTGTTGTTTGTGTGTTGCCAAATCTTCCTCCCGTGTCTCGACTCCCTCTTTTGAACCTCTGTACTTCTACTAAAAAATTATTATTATTCGTGGCATCTCCACTTGGGGCATTGGAAGCATCTGTAGTACCTCCATCTGTAGATATACTACTCGATGAAGTATTTACAGCTGAGCTAAGGGGTGTAATATTTCTCCTGTTTCCTGGCCCTTTTTGAAAGAGGTAATCAAATTTACGCGCAAAAGTAAACACCCTACCAGCTGTATAATCTTGTTCATCTCTTTTTAGTTTTCGCGCTTTTCTCCTTTTGATATCTGCCTGAAGATTGGTCAAAATCTCATCCAACATATTATAATTTTTCATAGTTGCCTCAGGCAGATTCAATAGTTTAATTTCATCTTCACATGTTTTGATCTCTATTAGGAGTTTCTCAATTTTGCGTTCCGCATTATCAATCAGTATCCTTATCAAGTTACAGGAACTAGTGGTTAACTCATGCTCCCATTTGTCCAGTAAATCAGGCTCTAAATCTTCATATGTTGGCATTATAGTTGATCTCAAACCTCTCGGAATGCGGTTCAAATTAAGATATTGTTTAAGTGTTACCGCATCCCACCATTTATTAAGCTCAGTTCTCTTGAGCTTCTCTAATTTGATGAATTTGGCTCTAAGACCTTCCTGTTTTGCTGGTGTGGTAGAGGCTACTGCTACATTAACAGATGAGCCAGTACTTAGATTTTTGAATAAATCCAATGCTTCTTGTTCCCTATTCATAGTTAATCCAATAGCCACTGGCGGCAGCCCAACCCAAGTAATAAATGAACAAACTAGTTAGGTAACAGGGAAATAGGGCGCACAGCTAAGAGTATGGCTATAGTGTAGAATTCAAATGTATCTAAATTTATTGCTACTAGGCTGGAAAAGGGAGGTTACCTAGCCCCCTTAGGTATCCTGAACTTGTTCAAGATAAAACTTTATAGATATTCCTGCCGAGCAATCAGAATTATTTGACAATATTTATAAACAACAAATATAATATTTTTACAAATTTCATAAGGCAAGTATGAAAGCAAGAGTCCAAAGTCTCATCCAATAAATTTCCAGACTCCCGGGTCTTGTAATACGCTGGTCCGTATTTTAATTTCAAATCTCAAAGTTCAATCCAAGTTCAAATTCATAGATCCAAAGTCACAATTCAATCCAAAATTCTAGGTGCAATGTTCAAAACAATATTCAAACTTCCAAGGAAAAACAATCACTGCAGCCAACACGTGTTTTGTTGGGCATTAATCTCATGCCACATAACTTCATCAGGGCTGCAAGCCAAAATGATAAGATAGTAGTGAATATACTAACAATAATCAAGCTAAGAAAGTACTTTAAATGAGATCACCACCTAAGTGAAAGGAAAACATAGTACCCTTAATCACGTGACACATTAAAAATACAATAAAAATACAATATGTGACAGTCCCGGTGTCTGATGAGTAAAGTCAACAAAACATTCCGAAATATTGCCAAATTCAGTAAATCTGGTGGTAAGTTACCTAATTCACAATAAAGTTTCCATCAGTTTCAAACTCCTCCCAGGGGGATGTTTAAATCGAATTTACAATATCTGGAACGATATAAAGAGGCTCTTAGTTCTGTCACCACGTTTCATCATGAAAATTCAAGCTAATCCCCTAGCATTACTTGTACAAGTCCATAATTGTTACTCTATCTTATTTTAAAAGAATCTCCAGACTAAATATAACAGCAAGTACTTATTCTCATCTCCTGTAAGGACAGCTGTGTTACCTTTTCCTCTTTATCTTGGTTTCCCACGTTTATTTTAACATCGATCGGTTCTGCGCTTCGCAGGAACTATAATAAAGAGCCTTAAGGTTAGACTCTAACTTGTAAGGAACGAAATAATACTCCGCTCGATAACCAATTCCCCTTACCTATTTCTCAGCAAAAACGTGTTGCAATCCGCTTCCGTTTTGAGTAATCTCGTAATCTACACCATTTCATCAATAAGGTTCTAAAAGTAAAAGAACCAAAGATTCAACGTCCTACTCTTATGTAATATTACAAAAGTTTCATGATAACAATACGAGAAGACCCCCTTACCTGTGTCCCTCTATCTAGGACTCCGTGTATTTCCTTCTGGCTCTATCGAATGTCGGCGTCTGCTATGGTCGCCATTTTGCTTAAGTACCAGGTCGTATTGTCTACGACTTCCTAAGACTGCAGTGCGCGATATCACCGCCATCTTTGAGTGACTAATTGTATCTATGTGCGAGGCATATTAACGTATTCACCACAATATTTGGCGGAAAGGGCTAATATCTTAATATTAATAATATTAAAGATTGTCTAAACGGATAAATAAAGGCTTCGCTAAAAATATATAACGAGCCACTTGTTCGAAACGCGGCGTGTTTACGGCCGCCATGTTACTGTGGGATAAGCTAGTTGTCTATTTGCGCAAAAAATACACTTTCTACTGCCACCTTCGTGTTGCTATTAAATAACTGACGGTGGTATATTGCTGCCAGTCGCATTATTAGGTCATCATTATTGGAAAAGCGGGGAGGGGGAGGGGGAAGGGGGGGGGGAAACCCGTGTGGTTGAAGAAAAATGTATTTTGAAATTATCTCTCAAAGGAAATATTTACACAAAAGATCTGTCTGCTAAATGGAAAGGAACTATTAGTTATAAGTTCCAGCATAGTCACGTAGGGCATAATTACAGCCTGCCCAGATTCATATATAATCTCAATTCATATTATGATTGCAACTTAGCATTCCTGATTTCTGATTGATGCAGGTATTACATTCATATGTGGTGACATTGCAACGAGCGTCCCATATCATTCCTATGTATTTAACCACAATACATGATCATTTCAGAGAGTAGTGGCATTTACATTCAAGTTCCCCAAGTATCAACTTAGGAAGTATCAAGCTAGTGTAACAAAATAACAATTTTAAAGGATAAAAAGCCAGATCACTTACATCAACTGCATCAAAGTAAAATTGTATTATAGCTAATCTCCCAAAAAATACTGTAGTTCTGTATCGATGTTGAGCCCATCTTCCACAGCACGAAGGACCATGATCCATCAAGCCTCTCTGCGTCTCAGTTTTAATAGTCTGTCTCCTCCACGTCTATCCAGGACTACTTGTTCAATCCCATGATACGAGAATTTGTGATTTTCAGAGTCATGTCTATTTTGAATAGCGTGTGAGGCTATGGGGTACCTTGTGTCACCATTCTTAAGTGCCCGGTAGTGTTCCACCATCCGGTCCTTAAGTCTCCTAACTGTGCTCCCAACATATATCTTTCCACACAGGCAGGCTATAACATAAATTACAAATGTGGTTTCACACTTAATGAAAGAATCTATGTCGAAAGTGCCTGTGTCATTATATTCAAATTTCAAAACCTTTCTTTTAGCCCACCAACATGAGCTACAATTTCCACAGTAGTGGAAACCTTTTGGACGAGTTCGCAACCAGTCACTTTGCCCCTGATGTGAAATTAGTTTAGGATAACTCGGGCTTACAATATTGGCAATGGATAATCCCTTCCTGAAGGTAATACTTGGCCTTTCCGTTAAATAAGACTTGAGATCCTTGTCAGAGTATAACATATGCCAATATTTCCTCATAATACTATAGAGTTTGTTGCTTCCAGTACCAAAATTTGTAATCATTCTAAGCTTTTGAATGTTACCCCTAGTCTCACTTTTGTTCTTAGATCTCAGTGTTACATCTCGCTTAAGATTCTGTACTTTGTTAACAGCTTTGTTAACAGTTGTGTTTTCATAGCCTCTGTTTTTGAATCTCATTACCATGTCTCTAACATTCGCTTCAAAGTCTGTGTCTTTGGAGCAATTTCTTCTTGCTCTAATCATTTCCCCATAGGGGATAGAATTGATCTGGCTCCTGGGGTGGCAACTGTCTGCTCTAAGTAGTGCATTACAGCTGGTCTCCTTACGAAACATACAACTATACAATTTGTTTCCTTCTACGAATAATTCTATATCAAGAAAGGTCAATTTCTCTTTATCATACTGTGTTGTAAATGACATGTTTAAATCATTGGTGTTAAGAAAATTAAAAAAGGACTCTAGTTCTTCTGTCGTACCTCTCCAAAATAATAAACAGTCATCAATGAATCTACCCCAGTAGTATAAATGGTCTATCCATTGGCTGCCCCTGGGACCCCAAATCCACTCCGCCTCCAGTCTCCCCATAAAGAGGTTCGCGAAGGACGGAGCAAATTTGGACCCCATCGCAGTCCCAGTCTTTTGTTTATACCAGGTAGACTCAAAGAGAAAGTAGTTGTTCTCCAGAACCAGTCTCGTCATCTCAAGTAGCATAGATGAGTGGTCCAAATATTCAGCTGATCTGTTGTTCAGAAAGCTCTCTATGGCTAAGATACCTTTTTCATGATCGATATTTGAATATAATGATACTACATCCAGAGTAGCCAAAATCATATCACTGTCCCATATCACATCATTCATTATGTTGAGGACATGTTTAGTGTCCTCAATGTGTGATGGTAGGTTCTGTACAAATGGTCTCAGATATGAGTCCACAAATTGAGACAACCTTTCCGTGGGCCCTCCAATACCCGAAATAATCGGTCTCCCGGGTGGTCTATCTCTATCCTTGTGAACTTTGGGTAAACAATACATGCATGGGGCCCTGGGTGATTGGATTTTAAGAAAAAGATATTCATCATAGTCCAATAAGCACTTATCATACCACTCTTTAAGTTTCTTATTGATTTTGTCTTTAACTATCTCTAAGGGATTAACAGTTACTTTCTCATAATATTTGTTGTTTCCCAGTTGAGATAGAACCTCATTATTGTAATCAATACGGTTCATAACGACAATGTTGCCACCTTTATCAGCACTACGTATTATTAGGCCCGGATGGTCGGTCAATTGTCGAAGCGCCTCCCTTTCTTCTATTTTTAAATTGTCTGGAAAAGTTTTCTTGTGATACCGCTCTTTCTTAATCATATTGTCAATCTCAAGAGTAACAGCTTTATAAAATGCATCAATAACATTGCCAGTGGACAGGTGTGGTGTCCATTTTGATTTGTCTTTAAACCCGCTTCCTGGTGCAGCACCAGGATTAATCTCAAGATCTCTTAATAAAGAATTCATGGTCACTGGGTCATCCTCTGATTCAGTAAGAGATAACAACAGTCTTGTGTCATGCAAGTCTTGGATAGTGATATCCGTAAGTGTTGGTTTATTCACAGTATTCACCCTGACATTATCTCTTTGCGAAAAAAACGTTTTCAATTTCAGCAAACAAACAAATTTATACAAATCAACTTTCGTCTCATACCAATCTATATTCTTGGTTGGACAATATCCAAGTCCTTTTTTAAGCACATTATTCATACTTACAGACAATTCAACAGAAGATAGGTTGATCACATCAATCTCATTAGTTACTGAAATCATTTCCTCCATGACCTGAGTCTTTCTCTCATCCCTGGGGCCACTTCTCCTGCGTCTGCCACGACTCCCTCTCCTTGTCTTGTTGTTTGTGTGTTGCCAAATCTTCCTCCCGTGTCTCGACTCCCTCTTTTGAACCTCTGTACTTCTACTAAAAAATTATTATTATTCGTGGCATCTCCACTTGGGGCATTGGAAGCATCTGTAGTACCTCCATCTGTAGATATACTACTCGATGAAGTATTTACAGCTGAGCTAAGGGGTGTAATATTTCTCCTGTTTCCTGGCCCTTTTTGAAAGAGGTAATCAAATTTACGCGCAAAAGTAAACACCCTACCAGCTGTATAATCTTGTTCATCTCTTTTTAGTTTTCGCGCTTTTCTCCTTTTGATATATGCCTGAAGATTGGTCAAAATCTCATCCAACATATTATAATTTTTCATAGTTGCCTCAGGCAGATTCAATAGTTTAATTTCATCTTCACATGTTTTGATCTCTATTAGGAGTTTCTCAATTTTGCGTTCCGCATTATCAATCAGTATCCTTATCAAGTTACAGGAACTAGTGGTTAACTCATGCTCCCATTTGTCCAGTAAATCAGGCTCTAAATCTTCATATGTTGGCATTATAGTTGATCTCAAACCTCTCGGAATGCGGTTCAAATTAAGATATTGTTTAAGTGTTACCGCATCCCACCATTTATTAAGCTCAGCTCTCTTGAACTTCTCTAATTTGATGAATTTGGCTCTAAGACCTTCCTGTTTTGCTGGTGTGGTAGAGGCTACTGCTACATTAACAGATGAGCCAGTACTTAGATTTTTGAATAAATCCAATGCTTCTTGTTCCCTATTCATAGTTAATCCAATAGCCACTGGCGGCAGCCCAACCCAAGTAATAAATGAACAAACTAGTTAGGTAACAGGGAAATAGGGCGCACAGCTAAGAGTATGGCTATAGTGTAGAATTCAAATGTATCTAAATTTATTGCTACTAGGCTGGAAAAGGGAGGTTACCTAGCCCCCTTAGGTATCCTGAACTTGTTCAAGATAAAACTTTATAGATATTCCTGCCGATCAATCAGAATTATTTGACGATTTTTATAAACAACAAATATAATATTTTTACAAATTTCATAAGGCAAGTATGAAAGCAAGAGTCCAAAGTCTCATCCAATAAATTTCCAGACTCCCGGGTCTTGTAATACGCTGGTCCGTATTTTAATTTCAAATCTCAAAGTTCAATCCAAGTTCAAATTCATAGATCCAAAGTCACATTTCAATCCAAAATTCTAGGTGCAATGTTCAAAACAATATTCAAACTTCCAAGGAAAAACAATCACTGCAGCCAACACGTGTTTCGTTGGGCATTAATCTCATGCCACATAACTTCATCAGGGCTGCAAGCCAAAATGATAAGATAGTAGTGAATATACTAACAATAATCAAGCTAAGAAAGTACTTTAAATGAGATCACCACCTAAGTGAAAGGAAAACATAGTACCCTTAATCACGTGACACATTAAAAATACAATAAAAATACAATATGTGACAGTCCCGGTGTCTGATGAGTAAAGTCAACAAAACATTCCGAAATATTGCCAAATTCAGTAAATCTGGTGGTAAGTTACCTAATTCACAATAAAGTTTCCATCAGTTTCAAACTCCTCCCAGGGGGATGTTTAAATCGAATTTACAATATCTGGAACGATATAAAGAGGCTCTTAGTTCTGTCACCACGTTTCATCATGAAAATTCAAGCTAATCCCCTAGCATTACTTGTACAAGTCCATAATTGTTACTCTATCTTATTTTAAAAGAATCTCCAGACTAAATATAACAGCAAGTACTTATTCTCATCTCCTGTAAGGACAGCTGTGTTACCTTTTCCTCTTTATCTTGGTTTCCCACGTTTATTTTAACATCGATCGGTTCTGCGCTTCGCAGGAACTATAATAAAGAGCCTTAAGGTTAGACTCTAACTTGTAAGGAACGAAATAATACTCCGCTCGATAACCAATTCCCCTTACCTATTTCTCAGCAAAAACGTGTTGCAATCCGCTTCCGTTTTGAGTAATCTTGTAATCTACACCATTTCATCAATAAGGTTCTAAAAGTAAAAGAACCAAAGATTCAACGTCCTACTCTTATGTAATATTACAAAAGTTTGATGATAACAATACGAGAAGACCCCCTTACCTGTGTCCCTCTATCTAGGACTCTGTGTATTTCCTTCTGGCTCTATCGAATGTCGGCGTCTGCTATGGTCGCCATTTTGCTTAAGTACCAGGTTGTATTGTCCACGACTTCCTAAGACTGCAGTGCGCGATATCACCGCCATCTTTGAGTGACTAATTGTATTTATGTGCGAGGCATATTAACGCATTCACCACAATATTTGGCGGAAAGGGCTAATATCTTAATATTAATAATATTAAAGATTGTCTAAACGGATAAATAAAGGCTTCGCTAAAAATATATAACGAGCCACTTGTTCGAAACGCGGCGTGTTTACGGCCGCCATGTTACTGTGGGATAAGCTAGTTGTCTATTTGCGCAAAAAATACACTTTCTACTGCCACCTTCGTGTTGCTATTAAATAACTGACGGTGGTATATTGCTGCCAGTCGCATTATTAGGTCATCATTATTGGAAAAGCGGGGAGGGGGAGAGGGAAGGGGGGGGGGGGGGGAAACCCGTGTGGTTGAAGAGAAATGTATTTTGAAATTATCTCTCAAAGGAAATATTTACACAAAAGATCTGTCTGCTAAATGGAAAGGAACTATTAGTTATAAGTTCCAGCATAGTCACGTAGGGCATAATTACAGCCTGCCCAGATTCATATATAATCTCAATTCATATTATGATTGCAACTTAGCATTCCTGATTTCTGATTGATGCAGGTATTACATTCATATGTGGTGACATTGCAACGAGCGTCCCATATCATTCCTATGTATTTAACCACAATACATGATCATTTCAGAGAGTAGTGGCATTTACATTCAAGTTCCCCAAGTATCAACTTAGGAAGTATCAAGCTAGTGTAACAAAATAACAATTTTAAAGGATAAAAAGCCAGATCACTTACATCAACTGCATCAAAGTAAAATTGTATTATAGCTAATCTCCCAAAAAATACTGTAGTTCTGTATCGATGTTGAGCCCATCTTCCACAGCACGAAGGACCATGATCCATCAAGCCTCTCTGCGTCTCAGTTTTAATAGTCTGTCTCCTCCACGTCTATCCAGGACTACTTGTTCAATCCCATGATACGAGAATTTGTGATTTTCAGAGTCATGTCTATTTTGAATAGCGTGTGAGGCTATGGGGTACCTTGTGTCACCATTCTTAAGTGCCCGGTAGTGTTCCACCATCCGGTCCTTAAGTCTCCTAACTGTGCTCCCAACATATATCTTTCCACACAGGCAGGCTATAACATAAATTACAAATGTGGTTTCACAGTTAATGAAAGAATCTATGTAGAAAGTGCCTGTGTCATTATATTCAAATTTCAAAACCTTTCTTTTAGCCCACCAACATGAGCTACAATTTCCACAGTAGTGGAAACCTTTTGGACGAGTTCGCAACCAGTCACTTTGCCCCTGATGTGAAATTAGTTTAGGATTACTCGGGCTTACAATATTGGCAATGGATAATCCCTTCCTGAAGGTAATACTTGGCCTTTCCGTTAAATAAGAATTGAGATCCTTGTCAGAGTATAACAATTGCCAATATTTCCTCATAATACTATAGAGTTTGTTGCTTCCAGTACCAAAATTTGTAATCATTCTAAGCTTTTGAATGTTACCCCTAGTCTCACTTTTGTTCTTAGATCTCAGTGTTACATCTCGCTTAAGATTCTGTACTTTGTTAACAGCTTTGTTAACAGTTGTGTTTTCATAGCCTCTGTTTTTGAATCTCATTACCATGTCTCTAACATTCGCTTCAAAGTCTGTGTCTTTGGAGCAATGGTCTCCTTACGAAACATACCACTATACAATTTGTTTCCTTCTACGAATAATTCTATATCAAGAAAGGTCAATTTCTCTTTATCATACTGTGTTGTAAATGACATGTTTAAATCATTGGTGTTAAGAAAATTAAAAAAGGACTCTAGTTCTTCTGTCGTACCTCTCCAAAATAATAAACAGTCATCAATGAATCTACCCCAGTAGTATATATGGTCTATCCATTGGCTGCCCCTGGGACCCCAAATCCACTCCGCCTCCAGTCTCCCCATAAAGAGGTTCGCGAAGGACGGAGCAAATTTGGATCCCATCGCAGTCCCAGTCTTTTGTTTATACCAGGTAGACTCAAAGAGAAAGTAGTTGTTCTCCAGAACCAGTCTCGTCATCTCAAGTAGCATAGATGAGTGGTCCAAATATTCAGCTGATCTGTTGTTCAGAAAGCTCTCTATGGCTAAGATACCTTTTTCATGATCGATATTTGAATATAATGATACTACATCCAGAGTAGCCAAAATCATATCACTGTCCCATATCACATCATTCATTATGTTGAGGACATGTTTAGTGTCCTCAATGTGTGATGGTAGGTTCTGTACAAAGGGTCTCAGATATGAGTCCACAAATTGAGACAACCTTTCCGTGGGCCCTCCAATACCCGAAATAATCGGTCTCCCGGGTGGCCTATCTCTATCCTTGTGAACTTTGGGTAAACAATACATGCATGGGGCCCTGGGTGATTGGATTTTAAGAAAAAGATATTCATCATAGTCCAATAAGCACTTATCATACCACTCTTTAAGTTTCTTATTGATTTTGTCTTTAACTATCTCTAAGGGATTAACAGTTACTTTCTCATAATATTTGTTGTTTCCCAGTTGAGATAGAACCTCATTATTGTAATCAATACGGTTCATAACGACAATGTTGCCACCTTTATCAGCACTACGTATTATTAGGCCCGGATGGTCGGTCAATTGTCGAAGCGCCTCCCTTTCTTCTATTTTTAAATTGTCTGGAAAAGTTTTCTTGTGATACCGCTCTTTCTTAATCATATTGTCAATCTCAAGAGTAACAGCTTTATAAAATGCATCAATAACATTGCCAGTGGACAGGTGTGGTGTCCATTTTGGTTTGTCTTTAAACCCGCTTCCTGGTGCAGCACCAGGATTAATCTCAAGATCTCTTAATAAAGAATTCATGGTCACTGGGTCATCCTCTGATTCAGTAAGAGATAACAACAGTCTTGTGTCATGCAAGTCTTGGATAGTGATATCCGTAAGTGTTGGTTTATTCACAGTATTCACCCTGACATTATCTCTTTGCGAAAAAAACTTTTTCAATTTCAGCAAATGAACAAATTTATACAAATCAACTTTCGTCTCATACCAATCTATATTCTTGGTTGGACAATATCCAAGTCCTTTTTTAAGCACATTATTCATACTTACAGACAATTCAACAGAAGATAGGTTGATCACATCAATCTCATTAGTTACTGAAATCATTTCCTCCATGACCTGAGTCTTTCTCTCATCCCTGGGGCCACTTCTCCTGCGTCTGCCACAACTCCCTCTCCTTGTCTTGTTGTTTGTGTGTTGCCAAATCTTTCTCCCGTGTCTCGACTCCCTCTTTTGAACCTCTGTACTTCTACTAAAAAATTATTATTATTCGTGGCATCTCCACTTGGGGCATTGGAAGCATCTGTAGTACCTCCATCTGTAGATATACCAACACTTACGGATATCACTATCCAAGACTTGCATGACACAAGACTGTTGTTATCTCTTACTGAATCAGAGGATGACCCAGTGACCATGAATTCTTTATTAAGAGATCTTGAGATTAATCCTGGTGCTTCACCAGGAAGCGGGTTTAAAGACAAATCAAAATGGACACCACACCTGTCCACTGGCAATGTTATTGATGCATTTTATAAAGCTGTTACTCTTGAGATTGACAATATGATTAAGAAAGAGCGGTATCACAAGAAAACTTTTCCAGACAATTTAAAAATAGAAGAAAGGGAGGCGCTTCGACAATTGACCGACCATCCGGGCCTAATAATACGTAGTGCTGATAAAGGTGGCAACATTGTCGTTATGAACCGTATTGATTACAATAATGAGGTTCTATCTCAACTGGGAAACAACAAATATTATGAGACAGTAACTGTTAATCCCTTAGAGATAGTTAAAGACAAAATCAATAAGAAACTTAAAGAGTGGTATGATAAGTGCTTATTGGACTATGATGAATATCTTTTTCTTAAAATCCAATCACCCAGGGCCCCATGCATGTATTGTTTACCCAAAGTTCACAAGGATAGAGATAGACCACCCGGGAGACCGATTATTTCGGGTATTGGAGGGCCCACGGAAAGGTTGTCTCAATTTGTGGACTCATATCTGAGACCATTTGTACAGAACCTACCATCACACATTGAGGACACTAAACATGTCCTCAACATAATGAATGATGTGATATGGGACAGTGATATGATTTTGGCTACTCTGGATGTAGTATCATTATATTCAAATATCGATCATGAAAAAGGTATCTTAGCCATAGAGAGCTTTCTGAACAACAGATCAGCTGAATATTTGGACCACTCATCTATGCTACTTGAGATGACGAGACTGGTTCTGGAGAACAACTACTTTCTCTTTGAGTCTACCTGGTATAAACAAAAGACTGGGACTGCGATGGGATCCAAATTTGCTCCGTCCTTCGCGAACCTCTTTATGGGGAGACTGGAGGCGGAGTGGATTTGGTGTCCCAGGGGCAGCCAATGGATAGACCATATATACTACTGGGGTAGATTCATTGATGACTGTTTATTATTTTGGAGAGGTAAGACAGAAGAACTAGAGTCCTTTTTTAATTTTCTTAACACCAATGATTTAAACATGTCATTTACAACACAGTATGATAAAGAGAAATTGACCTTTCTTGATATAGAATTATTCGTAGAAGGAAACAAATTGTATAGTCGTATGTTTCGTAAGGAGACCAGCTGTAATGCACTACTTAGAGCAGACAGTTGCCACCCCAGGAGCCAGATCAATTCTATCCCCTATGGGGAAATGATTAGAGCAAGAAGAAATTGCTCCAAAGACACAGACTTTGAAGCGAATGTTAGAGACATGGTAATGAGATTCAAAAACAGAGGCTATGAAAACACAACTGTTAACAAAGCTGTTAACAAAGTACAGAATCTTAAGCGAGATGTAACACTGAGATCTAAGAACAAAAGTGAGACTAGGGGTAACATTCAAAAGCTTAGAATGATTACAAATTTTGGTACTGGAAGCAACAAACTCTATAGTATTATGAGGAAATATTGGCATATGTTATACTCTGACAAGGATCTCAAGTCTTATTTAACGGAAAGGCCAAGTATTACCTTCAGGAAGGGATTATCCATTGCCAATATTGTAAGCCCGAGTTATCCTAAACTAATTTCACATCAGGGGCAAAGTGACTGGTTGCGAACTCGTCCAAAAGGTTTCCACTACTGTGGAAATTATAGCTCATGTTGGTGGGCTAAAAGAAAGGTTTTGAAATTTGAATATAATGACACAGGCACTTTCTACATAGATTCTTTCATTAACTGTGAAACCACATTTGTAATTTATGTTATAGCCTGCCTGTGTGGAAAGATATATGTTGGGAGCACAGTTAGGAGACTTAAGGACCGGATGGTGGAACACTACCGGGCACTTAAGAATGGTGACACAAGGTACCCCATAGCCTCACACGCTATTCAAAATAGACATGACTCTGAAAATCACAAATTCTCGTATCATGGGATTGAACAAGTAGTCCTGGATAGACGTGGAGGAGACAGACTATTAAAACTGAGACGCAGAGAGGCTTGATGGATCATGGTCCTTCGTGCTGTGGAAGATGGGCTCAACATCGATACAGAACTACAGTATTTTTTGGGAGATTAGCTATAATACAATTTTACTTTGATGCAGTTGATGTAAGTGATCTGGCTTTTTATCCTTTAAAATTGTTATTTTGTTACACTAGCTTGATACTTCCTAAGTTGATACTTGGGGAACTTGAATGTAAATGCCACTACTCTCTGAAATGATCATGTATTGTGATTAAATACATAGGAATGATATGGGACGCTCGTTGCAATGTCACCACATATGAATGTAATACCTGCATCAATCAGAAATCAGGAATGCTAAGTTGCAATCATAATATGAATTGAGATTATATATGAATCTGGGCAGGCTGTAATTATGCCCTACGTGACTATGCTGGAACTTATAACTAATAGTTCCTTTCCATTTAGCAGACAGATCTTTTGTGTAAATATTTCCTTTGAGAGATAATTTCAAAATACATTTCTCTTCAACCACACGGGTTTTCCCCCCCTTCCCCCTCCCCCTCCCCGCTTTTCCAATAATGATGACCTAATAATGCGACTGGCAGCAATATACCACCGTCAGTTATTTAATAGCAACACGAAGGTGGCAGTAGAAAGTGTATTTTTTGCGCAAATAGACAACTAGCTTATCCCACAGTAACATGGCAGCCGTAAACACGCCGCGTTTCGAACAAGTGGCTCGTTATATATTTTTAGCGAAGCCTTTATCCGTTTAGACAATCTTTAATATTATTAATATTAAGATATTAGCCCTTTCCGCCAAATATTGTGGTGAATGCGTTAATATGCCTCGCACATAGATACAATTAGTCACTCAAAGATGGCGGTGATATCGCGCACTGCAGTCTTAGGAAGTCGTAGACAATACGACCTGGTACTTAAGCAAAATGGCGACCATAGCAGACGCCAACATTCGATAGAGCCAGAAGGAAATACACGGAGTCCTAGATAGAGGGACACAGGTAAGGGGGTCTTCTCGTATTGTTATCATGAAACTTTTGTAATATTACATAAGAGTAGGACGTTGAATCTTTGGTTCTTTTACTTTTAGAACCTTATTGATGAAATTGTGTAGATTACGAGATTACTCAAAACGGAAGCGGATTGCAACACGTTTTTGCTGAGAAATAGGTAAGGGGAATTGGTTATCGAGCGGAGTATTATTTTGTTCCTTACAAGTTAGAGTCTAACCTTAAGGCTCTTTATTATAGTTCCTGCGAAGCGCAGAACCGATCCATGTTAAAATAAACGTGGGAAACCAAGATAAAGAGGAAAAGGTAACACAGCTGTCCTTACAGGAGATGAGAATAAGTACTTGCTGTTATATTTATTCTGGAGATTCTTTTAAAATAAGATAGAGTAACAATTATGGACTTGTACAAGTAATGCTAGGGGATTAGCTTGAATTTTCATGATGAAACGTGGTGACAGAACTAAGAGCCTCTTTATATCGTTCCAGATATTGTAAATTCGATTTAAACATCCCCCTGGGAGGAGTTTGAAACTGATGGAAACTTTATTGTGAATTAGGTAACTTACCACCAGATTTACTGAATTTGGCAATATTTCGGAATGTTTTGTTGACTTTACTCATCAGACACCGGGACTGTCACATATTGTATTTTTATTGTATTTTTAATGTGTCACGTGATTAAGGGTACTATGTTTTCCTTTCACTTAGGTGGTGATCTCATTTAAAGTACTTTCTTAGCTTGATTATTGTTAGTATATTCACTACTATCTTATCATTTTGGCTTGCAGCCCTGATGAAGTTATGTGGCATGAGATTAATGCCCAACGAAACACGTGTTGGCTGCAGTGATTGTTTTTCCTTGGAAGTTTGAATATTGTTTTGAACATTGCACCTAGAATTTTGGATTGAATTGTGACTTTGGATCTATGAATTTGAACTTGGATTGAACTTTGAGATTTGAAATTAAAATACGGACCAGCGTATTTGATGAGACTTTGGACTCTTGCTTTCATACTTGCCTTATGAAATTTGTAAAAATATTATATTTGTTGTTTATAAATATCGTCAAACAATTGAAATTAATGACTGAGAACACCATTGCCCCTGGCACTGCTAGACTCAGTGTTCAGAGAGGAAATGAGAAGGGTGATAGCAAACTACTTCCAGCTAAATGAAAATGTGATCAAGTGTTTTAAAAAAATATATACTTGTATTTTGTACAGAACAAAAAACAAAAGAAAGAATAACAAAATCGGTTACAGTCATGCAGAGGCATACATATATAATCCGTATCACATATAATCCCACATTGTTATCCCTTAGGGCGACTCAAAACTTCAGGTTCCACCTATTCACATTTCTTCATTGCAGTAGCTCATGTTTCTTCCCCTTCTGGAATGCTTGGAGACGAGCGAGCCAGTACTAATGGTTAGAGTTAAAAGAGGGACCTCTAAAAGGCCCACTAACCATCACCTATTCCCCAAACTAGCCTATAATATCCCCTCCATTTGCCCCATAATCTGCGGAATTTTCTCAGGCATCCTCTCGCCTTGTTGGTGACCCTTTCTGCCGCCATGTACATATCCATTCCAGTCTTCCACTCTCGGAGCTGGGGTGCTATTGTCGCTCCCCATGTTCGTGCTACATCCCGCTTCCACCAGGGCTAACATAGCGAAAATGAGCTGCGGGCATCCTAAATTACATCCCTGGGTATGCCCAACAGTATGAAATTCGGGTCCTGTGGTAGTGTTGTTTCTGGAACCTTGCTCAATTGCCCCAACACCTTCTCCCAGTAGGTCTGTATTTCGGTGCCGTGCCAGATGGTATGATAGAAATCTCCCTGTTTATGGCCACATCTCTGGCAACTCGGGTCGCTGGCGCAGCCCATTCGGTGAAGTCGGGCCCTATCATAATAGACTCTGTCTAGTATCTTATATTGGATGAGGCGGAGATGGGATTTAATAGCCACCTCTCAATGGTGCATTATGGCTACTTCCCAGTCTATGTTTTCAAGTGTGCCTAAGTTCAGTTCCCAGGTCTCCCTCTGCCTCCCCAGCCTGTCTGCTGCATTATTATTCAAGGTCCAGTATGTGAGTTATACTGCCTTAGTAGGCATATGTTCCTGTAGCTGGCGCCCCTCCAGTGGTGCATATTCCGGCAGCGAAGAGGATAAGGAGCTCTCTGCCTGCCAGGCATGTCGAAGTTGTGCATACTTAAAAAACTGGGAGGTGTGCAACCCAAAATTTGTCTGCAGCGAGCAGAAACTTTTACGTTTACCTTTGGCTATGATGTCACCTATGGTAGAAATGCCTATGGCGTCCCACCCCTCAAAGCCTTTCAGTTTGTGGACTTCTTTTAACCAGGGACAGTGTCAAAGAGGTGTCTGTTTAGTAGATTTGCGAGCCCACCCCAATGCCTTTGACGCTCTGTCCCATACTTCTAACGTGACTTGGGTGGCTGGGAGAAGTCGCCCCTACCCCATCCTCCGTAGAGATAATACATGCAAGTATGATTCACCATAGTGTTTCTTTTCAGCCTATAGGTAGGGTGGTCTACCATGGCATGTACCATTCATTTACCGGGGTTAGATGTTCTGCCCAGTAGTAGGCCTCTACATCTGGCAGCGAGATCCCCTTTTTGTACTGATTACGGTGTAGTGTAGTCAAAGCAATCCTCTGTTGCTTCCCGAGCCATAGAAGGGAACGTAGTTCCGCGTCCACAGCCCGAAAGGTCTTCCTGGAGAGGTGGAAGTGCTCGTTCTGAGAGGGGCGTAAAGGAAACGAGGCAGAGTGATCATCTTAAACAATGCAGCCCGGCCTAGGATTGTGAGGTGAAGGGATTTCCATCTCTGTGCGTCTACTGCAAAATTGGGTATTACCCATTGGATGTTTATCTGATATGAAAGCCTCTTATCTGTGGTGAGGTAAATCCCTAGGTAGGTAAACCCAGTATGTGCTATCTGTAGGGCCCCGGGGAGAGTAGGCCAAGCGACCATGGCTCTTGAACTGTAAATGACCGACTTGTGCCAGTTTATGGTGAAACCTGAGTAAGTCCCATAAAGATCCATTACATCGAACAACGTGGGAATCGTGGTAGTCGGGTGAGTGATATAGAGCAAAATGTCATCCGCATAGAGTGAGGCATTTTCTTCCCCAGTATCTGTTGGTTTAATTCGGAACCCCTGACTCTCCAGGCATTGCCTAATCACGCAAGTCACTATCTCTATGGTAAGAGCGAAGAGTAGTGGGGAGAGAGGACAACCCTGTTGGGTGCCCCGTCTGATGGGCAAGTCTCCAGAGACCTGACCATTGACCTTAACCCTTGCCAGGGCATCTCTATACAGAAGACCTATCCAGTGTCGAAACTTGGGGCCTATATCAAATGTAACCAAGGCGGCCTCCAAAAAGGGCCAATGTACTGCGTTGAACGCCTTTTTCGCGTCCAAGGACGGGAGCAGTTGCGGGTCTTCTTGGTCCTGAATTGTCATGAGACAATTGTGGGTCCTTCGCAGATTCAGCCAGCTCGTCTGTCCAAGCAAGAAGCCCGCCTGGTCCTGATGTACTAGAGTAGTGATTACCTGAAGGAGCCTCAAGGCAAGGATAGTCACCAATATGTTCCCCCCTATATTAAGGAGGGATATGGGGCGATGTGAAGCACAGTCAGTGGGGGGTTTCCCCTGTTTATAAATAGGGATAATCGTGGCCATTCGCAGGTCCAGGGGCAGTATTCCCTCCTGGGATGCATCTTGGAAAAGCTTCAACAGGCGTGGGCCTAAAAGATCTGTGCACTTCTTATAAAGTTCTGCAGGGAGGCCGTTCGGGCCTGGGGGCTTCCCAGGATGAAATCTGGTTATAGCCAGTTTGATTTCATCCACCGTCTAATAATGGGGTATGAATGTCCGCCAGGTCGTCTGTTATGGCGGGGAGCGCCCTCAGGTTGCGGGCTTCATAAACGCGTTGATAGTAGGATGTGAACGTCTGTACTATCTGCGTATCCCGCGTCTGTGATATTCCCTGGGGGCCCACCACACTCACTACCCATCGGGCCTCCACCTCTCTACGGCTAAGCCATGCCAAGAGCTTGCCCGACTTGTCACTCACGTCATACAGCCTATGCAGGGTTGCTTGGGCCTGTGCCTTAGCTGCTTGCGTGGCCAGAACCCTGTAGTAATGCTGTGCATCCGTTAACTGTCTAAGAGCCTGAGGTTCTCTGGGCATGAGGTGCTGTCTTTCTAGGGTAAGAATTTGGGCCTCTAATGTGGTGAGTTCTTCCTGAGCCTTCCACTTTTCCCAGGCTATCCGATTCTGGGCCCTGTCCTGTAATACCGTTTTATATGCTTCCTACATCATCTCTCCAGCCTGCACTGAACACAGATTTTCGACAAAGCAGACTTTGGTGTCAGCTCGGAGACCCTGGAGCACTTCCTTGTTCTGTAGATTTCATGCCGGCAATCTCCACCCCCCGTCCATTTCGGGCCCTCTCACCCACTCGAACATATGGGCCGAGTGGTCAGACAAACCCCGGACTATGTATTCCGCCTCGTAGATGTCCTGAATGGCACCCTGTGGGAGAAACACATAGTCGAATCGCGGATGAACCCTGTGTGCCCCAGAGTAGTACGAGTACTGTCGATCCCCCAGATGCAAGTGTCTCCATACATCCACCAAACCCAGAGTGTCGGCAAGGCGGGCCAATTGTGTAACTGGGGGCAGATGGGCATGTTCACCTGAGTGGTCTGTAGGGACATATATTAGTCTGTTAAAGTCACCCCCAATGCTGTGCGTCGATCCCGGTGTCCCCAGCAAGATGTCTGTCACCCCGTGTAGGGTCCTGGTCTGCAGCTTTAGTGCATAAACTGATAGGTTGGTAATATTCCTCCTACCCCATGATCATGTCACTCCCACATAGGTTCCTTGGGGATCTGTCCATGTACGTTTTACAGTGAAGGGCGTGACTTTTTAATCAGGATGGCGACTCCTCTAGAGCCGGAGGTGTATCGCGCATGTGCCAGGACAGTATATGCCACCGTGCAAGGAACCAGCATTTCTTGCCTTTAAGATGGGTTTCCTGCAAAAGCACCACATCCGGGTGGGTGCTTTTTATGAATGACGACACCAACCCTCTTTTAATTTTGTCACCAAGGCCATTAACATTCCAAGTAAGCACCGTAAAAGGGCTATCTTCTGAACCCATCATGACTGGCTATTGTGTAGTGGTGGGACACCTATGCTTGGACGATAAGGTAATGCCCTGTATGGGGACTGTGGTGAGTTGCGTACGCTCTTCAGAATCTATGAATACCTCAACAAGAAAAAAAAATTAACCATAAAAACAATAGAACTGGTAGAAACCCTGTACCCCCTTCCCACACCCCACCTCCCTCCTCCCCATTTTCACACCCTCTGCCAGACGCCCGTGGTTGTGCATAAGGGTGGTAGAGGTCTGTTGCCCGCCCCAGGCCCAACTTAAGCTACAAGTTCAAACTTCTGCAGCAGCCCGAAGAACTCCAAGAACAAACAGCAGAAAGGGAAAGACAAAGCACAGACTAAGGAAAGAAAGTTCCGGAAAGGGGGAGGGGAGGATAGAACAAGGAGAAGAAAAGCAGGAAGGAAGGGCTGTTCATTGCCCAAGTCCGTGGCCACTCCTGGCCTCTCGCCTGCGATGGAATAGAGCTCCTCAGCCGCTCTGCAGGACTAGTAGATGGTGTGTCTGGGGCAAATGTCCATTCAACAAACTCTGTCTTATTAACCGTCTGTAATGAAGTGTTGACTACTGGGATCCTCCCAACCTCTTTGAGGGAAAAAATATTATTGGCACAGCTAAAACAATGAAAAAACCCTAAACGTTGCACCACATAGTGGCCTCTTCCCTTAATTAAATATTGATGCAAAAATACTGACAAAGGTCTTGGCAAACCGGCTATTACTGCTCTTCCCATATTTGGTGTTACCAGGCCAGGCTGGTTGTACGTCAGGTAGATCGGCGGCACACAGTTTGCGGTCTCTTTTTGCCCCGACCCATCAACCAAACTCAGCAATGAAGGTGGTCGCAGTCTTCTTAGATACCACCAGAGCCTTTGAATCCCTGGAGTGGGAGATTTTGTTTACTGTTTTGGTCAGGACACACGTCCTAAGCAGTTTTACAACCTTGTTTCACATGTTGTATACACAACCTATCATTAGAATTTGATTGAATGGGTTCCTCTATCATTCATTTGCTATACTACGTGCAACCCATCAAGGATTGCCATTGTCTCCACTTCAATATGCACTGGCATCTGAACAATTGGCCTGTGCCATTAGACATCACTATGCACATAGAGGCCTACAGTTCAGATCAATGACCCTAAATAAATTCCTTAAACAACGACAGTTTGACCCTCTACCTGGAAAACCCTGCCAAAAACCTAAGCCCAGTTATTCAGGAATTTGCCATTCTAGAATATTAGCGGGAATCTAGATAAACTGGGAAACCCTCATGTTAGCCCATAAGCAGTGGGATTGGCAGTCCCGGATTTTGAGATATATTATCTTTTCTGATAGGTACAGAGTGCTAAATTCTGGGTATGTGGCTCACCGGATGGTCTTCTATTTAGATGTTTTAATCATGAGAATGCAAATGACACAGTTTACTGGTTAACAGTTATTAAACTCTCCAACGTATGTACATATTAAGCACCTTATACGTGTTATTATGGAAGTCAAAACCTTTACAGCTTCACAGTTTGTAACTTTTCCCAAAACGTGCACAAGTTAAACAGTTAAAACGTGAGCACATGTACACCATGAAACGTGTCATCTAAATGGGCGGAGCCGCATCTTCCTTCCAGAGACTACTCAATAACCAAAAACTATATAAACCACACCCGTTGTGCGATTAGTTCAGTTTTCACAAGTTATTTCTCCGTGCCCATTCTGCGATGCAGGTTCCCTTTTCTAGTGTCGGATTCTTGTTTTGAGTCAACAAAACATATTCCGGAGTTGTAAGTTGTTTGATTATGGCATAGTAGATATTTGATCAAGCTTCAGGAGGAAGCGAAACGCGTCATGGCGGACGCGCTGGGCACAATAAAGTCACTCTAAATACTTGCACCAGCAAATTTTGGGTCTACTCTTCGTCATTTCTGCTTGAAAAGGGCCAGCGAATGGTGGTGATGACTTTTCCTATAGATATTTATAACGTAGTTATTTGTCAATATTTAAACATGTATATGTAGAAAAAATTGTATTTGCATGTTTTTGCCTTTTTTTCTGTAATGTCATCAGCTTGTTTTCTGAAACAGACAGATTACAGCAAACATTGCTCCTTTTCTGGCTCCTTTGAGCTCATATACTGTGACTTTGTATATTATAATATTGACACTGTACTTGACCTCAGAGGTGTTGGTGACCCGTCTGCGCAAACCCTAAACATTTACAATTAACGTTACCACCTTCCAGTTGTTAGTCTGTTTTCCCCTGGGGATTATATATTGTCAATATGTATATTATAATATTAACTTTCATTGTGATCTCAGAGGAGTTCATGACCCGTCGGCGCAAAGAGTAAAGATATATAAGCAACGTCACCAGCTTCTGGTGTTTAGTCTATTCCACCCTTTTGATCATATACTGTGAATATGTATATTATAATTTTCACAGTATAATGATCTCAGAGGAGTTTATAACCTGTCGCCATGAAGAACAAACTTTTCGATGTCCCAGGGAAAAGAAACTCAGAAAATAATAACCACTCAAAAGTATTTCTTTATGGATCTTCTGTTCTATAGATACCTTTATTTTCCTTTTCTTTTTTCAGTAACAATGGTCTAATTCGTTATATTGTAATAGATTGTCCTATTGTTACAGAAGAGGAATTGGAGATTTGTCGGCGCCATCTGTAATGCAGCTTATGAAACATTATAACGTATTTGATGATCAGACAATTTTTCAGTGAGCATATTTTACGAAAATGCAGTATAAAAAATATAGCTTTCATACATACTGTGTTACTTTAAATATTTGATAAACCCCACATTTCTGAACGTTATTTTCTCATTTCTATTCTTCTCAGTTGCAGTTCCTATTCATGTTCTCCCTATAGAATATACAAGACCAGTACTCTATATTATAATAGTAATATCCTACATTTTCTTAAATGAGTATGTGATTTGTTAGCAGAACAGAGTGCGACCTCTAAGCACTACGACAGAATGTTCCTGAAGTCCACAAAATACAAATTTGAAAATTGATAATGCATATATTTCTATCTAATATGAAGTAATTTGTGTTTAACTGTTTTTTACTTGTTCTTCTGACCTCAGTTAATGTAGTGCGGGAGTGTTTGTTGTAGCACTTCTTTTCTACTTTATCTAAAAGTAACTAATGCCCTCTTATATTATCAAGAATATGGGGCAACACTTTTACAAACTATAGCAGAAAAAAGGAGGGTGTTGTCACGCTTAACTGATATTTTATGAAATTCCATTTTTATTTGTCACCCCTTTGATATATACAGCGTCAGTTTCCGAAGAAAGTTTATTTGTAATTGCTAAATAAAAACTGTTTCAAACCTAGACTTAAATTTTTGCTATGCAACCACGCCTCACCATCAGAAGAGTAAACACCACTTTATAAGTAAATAGTGCTCCTGGAAAGTATCCTACCCGCAAACTTGATAAAAAGAAGACCACAAGACATTGTTATTTTTCCGCCGTGATTTGTACACCCCATGGCAATTATATAAATGGCCCTTAAAATATATAAAAAACTATTTTAACCTTCACAACCCCTGTCCACCACCTTGTGACCACTGTACAGAGTTAATAGTGCTCCTACCCGCCCCTCTACTACTTTGTTTTCCCGTACTCTTTTGGAAGTGCATCTCAAAATGACTGACAACAGTGAACCGTTCCTGCCCAATAAGGAGCAAACTTGTGCTCGGAACGCTTTAGCCAATAAAATGTCCATGTTGTTCCGCCGGAGGAGGGAATGGCTGCCAACACTTCTACTTTTAATGCTTCGCAGCCAATGAACATTAGGCTTCGGAAGGTCGCGCTTGGAACAAGGTACCCAATGAAATGTCCCTAATACTCCGTGGAGAGGGTTAGGAATCGCTGACAACAATTCTTCTTTCAATGGTTTACAGCCAATCAACATTAAGCTCTGGAAGCCCCTCCTTAGAACACGTCAGCCAATCAGATGTCCCTCCTACTCAGTGGAGAGCAAGTAAATGGCTGGCAACACTTCTACATCCAATAGGTCGCAACCAACCAACATGAAGCTCTTGAAGCTCCTCCTTAGAACAAGTCATCCAATCAGAAGTCCACCCTACTCCGCGGAGGAGAAGGGAATACCTAGCAACACTTCTACTTTCAATAGTTCGCAACCAATCAACATTAAGCTCAGGAAGGTCCTCCTTACAACATGTGAGCCAATTAGATGTCCTTGCTACTCTGCAGAGGAGAAGTGAATGGCAGGAAACACTTCTACTTTCGATGGTTCGCACCCAAAAAACATTATGCTTATTGTTGGAACCCCTCAGCAAATTAAACATTAATTTTCTTCCGCTCGCACATACAAAACACGCCCTTCCACACATTAATATAGTTCCTGTAACTAAGTGACTCTATCCGTAACAAAAGTGAACACAGCATAATAAATAAACATTATTCCACATTATATTAAAGAAAGGCAGCAATACGGCGCATTGCTGTTTTCCCGAAATAATTTCCACAGCCTACTGCACCCCCCTCCCAACATGAGTAAAGACCCAGGACTGAGGGGACCCCAGCGAGGCCCCAATTATATTTTAACAAATACCCCCGGGACCTATTACCACTTCCTACTAAACCCCCCTCCCATCATAAGTGAAGCTTCGGGACTTTGTGGGCTCCAGCGAGCCTCTGCTAATATTTTTTAACAAATACCCCCGAGACTTGGCCCACCCAGGGGCCTCATCAAAATAAAACGCAGGAACCTGTGACCCCTTGTAGTGTAGTTCCTAGTTTCCCACTAGGCCCTGCGCATTGGAATAACATAAACAGTAGTATCGACGTGGAACTGCGGATATTCCAGGCCTCCACTGACTATGCTAAACTTAATTGGGTGTGTTACCAACTAGCTCAGAGGTCACTGGAAACTTTCTTCTCTGCATGGGAAGTGATCACCTTCCCTGGCACAGACAAGAAGGGATTAAGCTTTCCAACAACCGTGCAACATGACAACTTTGCTCCTCAGATCAAGAGTCAATCTCTAGGGTCGTGTGAAACAATAGACAGGTATTTCACTCAGTCAGTCTAGTGCAGTTTACTTTCACGAGATGTAGAGAATAGAGAGACGGGCGTTTGTCAATAAAAGGTTAACATTTATTGAACAGTCTTTCTTCTCGTACAAGAGAAATGTATTGCCACAATTGCAAGACTTGTTATGATAAAAAGTACGTACAGTAAGATAAGTATTGCGAAATAGAACTGTAAAAGCATTGATATGGTTTCTTAGCCATACAATGGTTTAAAAGTAATAAAACATATATATACAGTCATATATACATTAGACTAAAATACTCAACTGGTGCTTCTAACTATGCCTACCCCAGTGTGCCTGACCTAAGCCTAACACGTGGAAGGGGAGTAAGTAAGTAGCTTTAAGTTAAGTTGGTTTTGCCAAGGTTTGCTTCAAGAATTCTCATCTAAGGGTTTAGTCAACACCATACCTCTGAATAGAATGAGGGAGGTTTGGTATCTCCTTCAGGGGAAGCTCGATATCCCTGTCACCCGCAAGGGTAGACCGGAAACGCCGGAGCTGGATTTCTCTGCACGAGAAAGGCAGCGGCTCTTCTTCAGCGCGTCGAGAGGAGGAGGCGGGGGACAGCGTCCGCAGGCAGCTGGAATCTGCTGGGCTCTTCGGAGAGGGACGGCTGTTCAGCTCCTAAGCATACCACACCATCGTTCGCGCTTTAGCAGCGATAATGGTATCAGTAGCTTCACCACCACAGGGACAGCAGGCTGCAGCGACAGGGTGCTAGCTTCACCAACACGGGGTCTTGCAGACAGCTAGCAACAGTACAACAGCTCATTGCTTAAGGCAACGTTGGTAGTATTTATACCTGACAGGTGCCGGGTTTGACGCAAGTTTGCTGGACATAAGACGTCAATTAAAGATGTCACTAGGAAGTGATAGCTATCAGTTGCTCATTAGAGTTCTATTACTAATCAAAACAAAGCAAGGGGGATTTCCCAGTTTGCTGAGTTTTTATCTTGTTGAAGAACTCGGAGTGTTAATCTAGGAATATCAGATAGTGACTTCTGCTCTGTCATTGCACTAATTGGTTGCAAAGGATGTGGCAGAGAGAGATATCCTTGAACGTGGCTCTGTTCGTGTGAAGTCAGAGATGACTTTCTGAATATCGCACTTGAACGGTTATGCCAATATAGGGAATAAATGGATTTATAGCCGAATAGGGGCATAAGGTCACAGTATCGATCAGGAACCTAGATAAACACGCAACACCCACTCCACGTTTTCATGTCCATCAAATTACTAAAACTAGAGCAATTAGATGCATGTGTAACATTGCCCACCCCAAAATACATAAATGCATTCGAAATAGGCGTATATTGTAATACGTGAAATTTAGGTACTGTACGTTTTTTGAAGCATAGAATCATTCAAAAACTATTGCATATGAAATCAATGAACGATTATGCATAAGAATTACACATGAAGTATCTCTGACAGAAGAAGGGCGAGATAAATCATCACATATAAATGCATTGCAAAAATGTGTGCTAGAGGCTAATGTAAGTTGTTATGTCTCTAGGTGTGTGTAAAAAATAGAAGTACGAACTTCTGTTCTTTAAGAATGGATTTTACCTCAAGCAAAGAATTGTTCGTGCCAAAAAGGGTCAATATTTGAAAAATATCCAATTCAAAAGGAATCAATGCTTGAACGGGGAAATAGAGTTCCAACGCTGTTAGCAGTTTTTGTTGATTAAAACTGAAGGCCGAATTCAGAGTTCATGGGAACGCTGTGTGTCGGAAAGCTTCTCAAAGTTATTGTTTCTGTATGGGTGGGAACATCATATCAGACAGGCTCTCAAAGAATTGGTCTACAAATTCAGGTGACAGTTCAACCAAATTAGATAGCGCTGTAACTTGGCAGGTGTGAGAATGATTGCTGTCATCGAAGGCAGGATCAGCAATGCTCACTGAACGTTGTACCTGGATGATGTTGCTTTTGCCACTCGCTCCACTGTTACCACTTGGCTGTAGTACAGGAGTCTCCACGAATGCCGTCATCAGGATTGGTAGCCGCTGGGGACAACACAATGCGTGAGCCGTTATTGGACTGAGCAAAGTATCGACGTCCATTGGTACTGCTGATGGAAGTGAAAGACAGATGTCCAACACGCATTCATCGCCGCAAAGCATACATCGCAGCACAGGTAAAATGCAATTTTGCCATACAGGTCTGAATGAAAGGAACCAGGTCATATTTAGATCTCTCAGCCTGGCCAATCCAAGGACGCTAGTTATCCTGTCCCGGTAGCGCATTGCTAGGATTGTCTCTTCCATTCCCATGGGAGCTATGTCTGAGCTGAGGCTTGCCATAACGAAGTAAGAGGGTCAAAAATAAAATCCCTGCTACAAGTCCCAAAAATAATGGTATGCCGCCAAAAACAGAGTGCACAAAATTAGGAACGATTCCCAGAATTGCTTGAAAAGGTGTTAGCAGCCCCGTAAAGACTGTCTTGAATATGCCTGGGATGCTTGTGGCACTAGACATGTTAAGGAGTTGGCTAAGCATTTGTACGAAATGCACGGGGCAATTTGTTGATAAAAGGTCATGAACTTCAGTAGCTGTCCTTGCAACTAGAAGATCATACGTCTCTTTTGATGACGTTATAGGCACTGTTGTCTGTAAAAGTACAGATTTCATTTTGCTTAAAGTATCAATTCGTATAGAATAGAGATTCAGACGAGGCCAGATGGGAGTCACTGTGTCTGCAGGCCCACTCGGAAACAATGCTTGCATACAGCATTTGACCATGGATGTTACTTTCACTAGATAACTTTTCCCTGGCACAAGGCCACAACATCTGTGATCCGTTCTAAGAATGTAACTCCTGTTTGAAAGTTGCATAAATAAGGGCTCTATCTGAGTTGCAGGTGTGACTAGCTGGTGGCATGAAAGGTTGTTAGAATTTCCATCACATGCTCCGTGTAAATTAATACCCTGACACAAAAGTATACCGCTTAGTGAATGTTTACAGTTGTCACCACTAAGAAATACATTTTTGTCGCTGTCACTGTAGCAAGAATGTGTGTATGGTAATTTCCATTCAGATTTTACATATACTTTACCCAATTGTTCATACTGGCCAGCAGGCATGTACTCAAGGCACTTTTTAAATCGGAAAGTTGTTATCGGAATTGTGATAATTCCGTGTATTATCCATTCAATGACAGGACTCTCTGACATTGTCAATGGTAATCTCTCGAGTTTTTCGATGCTCAGGATTGTATAGTCTGCTCCTTTCTGTGCCAAACTGATCTGTTTATCAGTAAGGTTAAAACTGGAAAACAATGACGTTGTGTTGATTAAACGCCAAGGCACATAGCCTGAACGAAGATTTTGCAGCGTCCAGCCTAATTCTATAATAGAGCGTAATTGAGACTGGCCATGTTGTAACATTAGCAAGTCTCTGTCTATCACATCAAAGGCAGAGGATACAATATTGTCCAACGAATATATTCTGGAAGACAGAGTCATTAACCCATTGTCTACTACAGAAAGTGATTTCTCCAAATTAATACGATCAATTTCTCGTATTTTTTCAGCCGTTTCAATTTGTTTGACTTTCCAAGCCTCGTTGTAAGCAGCATAGATACTGGTCGCTATGAAACGCTTGTGACGCTGTTTGCGTGGTCCAAGAATGAAATCGCGCAAATCAGCACCATCTTTTAGTAAAAACAAGTGTTGCTTAATTTCAGCCAGTGTGGACGATGTTAGCCATTCAAGGCAGAGTTTCCCTACACTGTATGTTGTTATAATCCCTGGATGTTGTCTCTGGGAGTATCTCGAGTCTAATCTGGTCATTTTTAACCCCTGTGTTTTATTCAGGAATCTATCTTGACAGCTGTTTGTGTCAGTAGGCCCGATTAACCAATTTTTCCAATCAGGATGTGTTCTGTTAAAATGTAAAATTTGTGTTACGTCTAACTCAATATCTGTTGTTGTATTTTCAGGTATTGGCTTTGGTAAAGACGGTGTTTTAAGGTCTTTGATCTTAGCTAGGCCAAGACAAGATGTTTGGTGTATTGTGTCATTTAAAAATAACATTTGTTCTGGTATTATGCAGGTTCTAAATAGTGCTTCAATGCCTTGCACCTGCCAATCTTTTGTACCCCAAATTGTTTTCGTTTCAATATTATTTTTCCAATAATCAAAACCAAATGTCATCATTTTGTCATAAAATGCTTGTGAATATATCAATTTAGAATTTGTCAGCATTGTTTTCATTCCTGTTTTATCTAACATTTTGTAATAAAATGTTTCTGCATCACTGGTGTTAAACCCTGAGAAGTATTTGAATTTCTCAAAAAATGCTTTAGAACTGCTTTTAGGTGGTGTAGAACAATGTTCCCATTGATTATACATAAAAACATTTCTAGCTGTGCAGATTTATGCAAGTAATGATCCCCATAGTGGGTGTAACAGAATAACTGCTCATAACTAGATGAACCTTGTAAATAATCATGATCTGTGAATCTAGCTGACATTACTAAATAAGACATCATGTCATTAATACTGTTAAAGTCCCAATCATCAGAGAATGTACTAGGTGTCACAAAGTCACTTAAGGAAACCTTTAGTTGATGAGGATACTTCAGGATTTCGACCGGACCATAGATCTCATAGTCTGTTTTCTCCCATACTACCCCACCAGGTATTGGAATTGCTGTGACATTTACTGTTGACAGTTCTCTTTTCTTCACGTGGGATGATCTGTGTGGTTTCAGGACTAGGTTGATGTTCTGACATGCTGTGTCCATTCAATTGTAATAAATTTTCCTAGAATTAAAACTAAAATTAGGCATAGTAGGAGTATGAATACCCCTGAGATAATCCAATGCTCAATCAACGGTGAATCCAGATACAATTCTTTGATTTGTTGAAAGAGTTCCGTTGTAGTTTCTTTAGAATACTTTTTTGTTTCTGGCATCACTTCGGGGTCATTAAAATCTTCAGAGAAGTTGTCGAAGTTGATGAAATAACCAGAGGCAGTTCTGTCAATTGATGGGATTGTTCTTTCAATCTGTCTCTCGGTAGCACTTTCTGATGCCACATTAGTGTAGACTGGTGTTGTTTCTTGACGAACTGATTCAATCTGTGTTTCAAGAGGCACGAGTTCCATGGCTTTATTGCATAGTCCTTCATTGTGCACTGCAGGCTGATCGAATGTGATTAGTCTTTCAGTTTGAACCTCTTGGATTGTTGCAAGTTTGGGTATTCTGTTGTTTCTTGGGAGTCCACTGGGCCTACTGTTGATTATAGGCCACATGCTTGTGGTTTTACCAGATCGATAGACACGACTCTGTTCTCCTTTTTACCAGCAAGGGGCGGTAGTACAACTGATCTTGTTCCGGTGACTGCTAAGACAGGTACTGCTTTTCTGTAAGAAGGCCCAAATTCCTTCTTAACCGCGATCTTTTCTCTGACTAGATCCCCAATCTTTGGAATCCAGACAGGCCTTGCTGGGGCTGTTGCTGGTGGTGCCTCGTCAGTGGTAGTTGGCTGTTGCTTTAACTTTATGTTGCTTAAGGATTTTCTTGTTTCATTCAGTTCCTGTAAAACAGCCAAACGATCCTTTACATCAAAGTGCGTTGTTTCTTCTTGTACCACTGACATCTGACTATCGAGGTCCTGAATACGCATTCTAATTCCGAACAATAGTTCGTATGGGCTGAAACCTTTTAGAGAATTTCTTGGCATGTTGTTAAGACTAGTCTGGACACTTATTAAATGTTTGACCCACCCAGCGCCTGAACCTAATACCTTCGCTGTTATAGATTGCTTTATGTCCCGGTTTTTTCTTTCTACCACACTATTCCCTTCGGGGTGCGACGGACAAGAATACCGCAACCCAATTCCCATGCTGGCCATGGCCTCCTTATAAGCTCGAGAGCTAAAAGCAGGACCCTGATCAGAATGGAACGTGGTAATTGTGTATGTGCCGATAAAGACTCGCAAATCTTTTATAACCGTTCTAGCGTCAGCCGAGCGCTGGGGCCACATCCATATGAACCTCGTACAGGAATCCACTGCTACCATGATATATCTATAGTTACCGTCCCTTTGTAGGGGACCACAGTGGTCCAGGTAAACGCATGCAAATGGTCTATCCGTGATGAGAAGGGGTGCCTGCGCTGGCCGTTTTACTGTTGATACTTTTATCCTTTGGCATATGTCGTATTCTAATACATACTTTTTAGTTTGTATTCTCAAGCGAGGCCACCAATATCTCTGTTTTAATAGTGATATTGTTGCGGAAACGCCAGCGTGTGCAGAAGCAAGCCCTTCGTGTGCTGCTTTGATTAGTCCTAACCTGTGTTCCCTGTTTGGAATTACTCTATCCCCCACTCCAGGGATTCGAGCAAAAGGAACATTATTTGTATCTGTTAAGTACGAGTACTTTTCAGGAAAGCCTTTAGGGAGTGTTTTCTTATCATTTTTTACTGACGCACTGACTGCTTGTAGAATATCGCTGTCTATTTTTGTTTGTGACCGAGTTATCGCAGCTACGGAAGCCGTTTGTACAGCTGCCTTCGTGGCTTCATCAGCCAATTAATTCCCTGCAACGTGAACGCCATCACGTTGATGACTCAGTGTATGTATCACGTGAGTATTTTGTAGTTCTTTCTGTAAAAGAACTACCTGTTCCCAAAGCATTTTATGCTTTATTGTGCCACCTTTTGCATCTTTGAAACCATTTTCCACCCAATTCTGCAAGTATTCATTATAAGATTGTACGCAGTAAAAAGAATCGCACACTATTAGTGTGGGGAATTCGCGATCGGTATTTTCTAGCGCCATCTTAAATGCTACTAATTCAGTTCGTTGAGCCGAGCAATCTCCTAGAGATTGTGTTTTAGTGACCAATGGTCTAAATTTTCCTTTGTGCCAGCGACCTTTAACAATCGCGCACGCAGCACTGTAAGCTTGCTTACCCCCAACTGCGGGTTGTGCTGATCCGTCAGTATATATAATACTTCCGTATTCTTCGAGAGGCAGGATTTCAATTGGCAGAGGACATTCATATTCATATTGTAAAAATTCCTGTGTTTTTAAGTTAGGATCAAATTCGTAAACTACGTCTGTTGCAGCAAGAGAATTAACCCACTGAATCCATCTCGGATGCAAAGCTTTAGCATTAGGAATGCTTGCTTTAGTTACCGCTTCTAAAGCCGGTATAGGTGTTACGATTATTATTCGTTTACCTTGTGCTAGGGGCCTCTCTTTTGCTACAGCAGTCTGAACCGCAGTTAGGATTTTCTCAGTTGAACTGAATTTTATTTCAGCCTTTGTGTACAAATGTGATTTGTAAGCTATTGGTACCTTTTCTCCCTCATTAGAGGTTAGGTACGTGAATCCGCATCTTCCTGGGATGACTCGGATTACAAGATCACGTGTGTTGTCACGTGTATCTAATTTTGTTTTTGCTAACATGTCTGTTTGCAGTGATCTCAAAATTTCTGTGTGTTTTTGAGTCCAATTGATTTGTGTAAAATCAGGTTTAATTAGTTCGTAGAGAGGTTTAACCCTCTCTGCGTAATTTAGAATGTAAGTTCTCCCGAAATTCAGAAAACCTAGTATGGATTGTAAATTCTTCAGCGTTTTTGGAGCTTGGAGTACAGCGCACTTCTCTAAGAAGTTGTCCGCTAGGCTTTTCCCTTCACTTGATAATTCGTACCCTAAAAATAGTACTGTCAGATGGGCAATTCGGGACTTTTTAAAGTTGAATTTGTAACCCTCTGCTGCGAACCCAAGTATAATGGTGTTCACTCTTTTCAAGTGAGTATCCAAGTCGTCGTCTGTGAGATTATTATCATCTACGTAAGATAATGCTTCATCATCATAGATTTGTAGTAACTCTGTTACCCTAGCTGAGAATAGTCCTGGGCTGTTCTTGAACCCCTGTGGGAGTCAACAGAATTTTTTCTGTGACCCAAATGCAGAGAAAGCGGTCAAATATCTGCTTTCTGGTGCAATGTTTTGACAAAAGAAACCATTAGAAATGTCTAATGTCGTTTTATATTTTTTCCTAACTATGTTATTCATTAGGGCTGCACTATGCGAGTTTTGTACTGCAAAAGTTTTGCAACATGTATTAAGGTGTCTGTAGTCCAAAACTAGACGATATGAATTGTCTGGCTTGGAGACAGGAAACAAAGGATTGTTCATTTGAGAGGTGCATGTTTCAATCACCCCCTGGTACTCAAGTTGATCTAAGATCTCCCTGACTTGTTTTTTAGCTTCTTGCTTTATGGGATACTGCCGTTGGGCAGTTGGTTCACTTTTTAATTGGATTTTGTGAGGAGGTGAGTCCTCATCCCATCCTACATGATTTTTATATAATGCAGGTGCCTGGGCCACTGCCCATTTCCTTGCATATGTATATTTTTTGTGAATCGGAATGTGATTCGAGAAGGCAGGCATAATCACTTCTTCGCCACGAGGGCACTCCCTGACAAACTCCGGGGGCCAATCTTTTTCAGCTAACAGAATATCATAGCCTTTTGAGAGCTTATCCCAAAATAGACCTCTTATTTTCCTAGTCTTATCACCCTCTATACGCAATGTTATTTCGTATATTTTATGGGGCTCGCTAAGTCTGGTGTCAGCAGTTTCAACCTGAATGTATTCATTTGTGTCCACTGTCTCCAGATGACTCATCAAGATCTTGCGCGCTATACTGATTTCTGCTGCACTGTCCAACATTGTCAATGCCCACTCCCCGTTTTTCAACTGTGTCCTCAGTATTCTCGGCATGGTTGATTACTCTAATACTGGCTACCTTCTTTTTCTGAAATTGAGATTTTTTACTCTGAGCAGGTTCCTTGTCTTTGGACTTGGTGTGCTCTCCTGGGTCTGACCGTCCTCTTCTTTCCGAATTCTGTGGAAAAGATCGAGAGGGACGTCTATCAATACTTTGATATCTATCAGGTTTTTTCAGATTATCCCTATTTCTAAGGTTATATCTTTTCTCAGAGGGCTCCCTCTGGGGAGACTGGCGTTCTCGAGTCGGAGTTCTTTCCCTCCGTCGAGGAGACCTTCCTCTGGACTGGAAAACTTTTTCCTTGGGAGTGGATTGTTTATTTCCATCCCAGCTCTTTTTAGGAGTGTTTAAATTATTTTTAATAAATAATTTTTCAGGATTTTCGAGCAGTTGGGGCTTTACCGGTTTCCCACCCAAGCTGTCTCTACCTAATTCTTCATAGCACTTGTCTATGATTTTTGCAAGCTCAACAGGATCTTTTATATCTGTTTCCTTCAACTTCTGGCGGATCGCCACAGATGCTGCTTCTCCTTTAATGTTGGCTAATAATATAGCCGAGACCTGCTTGAAGTCTTTCAGTAGTTTCATACCTAGATTTAAAGCAGGCTCTGGACCGAATTCATTTTGAATCTGTTTTAGCACCTCTGGTATTACCGCCATAGACGGAACACCGTGTGTTTTTGTGTAAATGGAAGCAAAGACTGTACCCCAAGTGTCGCAGTCCTCCACGTGTGGTGCGATTCCCATAGGAAGGCAGATAGTCAAGATTCTGTGTTTCTCAATAGGGGTAGTATCAGGAAATACTGCCTCTATTTGAGTGATTTTCTGTGCTAACCAGAAAGGAATTTGTTCCCGTTTTACGGGTGTCTTACCAAGACATGACTGTATGTTCTGTGGTGTAATTTTATTTGTGTTCCCCTGATGAGGGGTCAGCTGTGGTGTATTAACAGCTGGTTGGACTGTTGCAGTCCGCATTACATATTGGACTAATTGCCTATGTATTTTTATTAATGTTTTTAGCTGTACTAACAGCTCTTCCTTAGACATTTTTACAATGTCAGGATGTGGTGTGTAACCGGCCACGTTGCTCCTGGTCTACCTAGTGGACCGAGCCTGGTAATGTGATCATTATGTTTTAGGGCGCCATTAAACCAGAGCAGGTGCTCTTGAAATTTAAGTGGAATTTCAATCTTCTCGAAAGGAGCGTACTCTTCCGGAGGTTTCTCTATTTTGTAATAGTGAAACTCTTTTGTTCTAGCGTTTACCGCTGGAAAGTTTATCCATGAATAGAATACCTCTGTCTGCCGATACTCGTGAGCCTCTATCACGAAAATTACTGTACCACCTTGAGGTGTCAGTCCGTTTTCTATAAGTTTTAAAGTTATAGATCTTCTTAAGTAGACCGGGATGATAATAGCATCCGGGTCTGTCTGTTCGAGACCTTGCTGAGTCGCATCTGCTGCGGCCCCAGTGGTTCCGTTTTCTCCTGGCATTGTAAAAATGCAAGGTTTGCAGAGTAGGTCTCCAAGGAGACAAAGATTAGGTGCACAATATTTTGGAACACTGTATCCTTCAACGTTGAATAAACCAGAGCTTTACATAGGAATCTCTTCCTATTAAGGTCGGGCGGATTTTAACCTTTTACCCACTCCAGACGTCTATTGGAGTATTTACGGGAGAAAGGGGTCTGTGTGAAATATGCACGACTGAGTTACTCTAACGTCTTGCGTTAGTTTATCGCCTTACCAAACGTTGGGCGCCATGTAGTGTAGTTCCTAGTTTCCCACTAGGCCCTGCGCATTGGAATAACATAAACAGTAGTATCGACGTGGAACTGCGGATATTCCAGGCCTCCACTGACTATGCTAAACTTAATTGGGTGTGTTACCAACTAGCTCAGAGGTCACTGGAAACTTTCTTCTCTGCATGGGAAGTGATCAGCTTCCCTGGCACAGACAAGAAGGGATTCAGCTTTCCAACAACCGTGCAACATGACAACTTTGCTCCTCAGATCAAGAGTCAATCTCTAGGGTCGTGTGAAACAATAGACAGGTATTTCACTCAGTCAGTCTAGTGCAGTTTACTTTCACGAGATGTAGAGAATAGAGAGACGGGCGTTTGTCAATAAAAAGTTAACATTTATTGAACAGTCTTTCTTCTCGTACAAGAGAAATGTATTGCCACTAAGCATGGGCGAATTTTGCGAATCTCGCGTTCGCGAATTTTGCGGATTTGCGAACTCGCAATCCGCAAAATCCGCGAATTCTTGCGAATTTGCGGATTTTTTTTTTTGTGTTCGCAAGGATTTCTGCCAGTTCGCGAGGGGTTCGTACCAGTTCGCAATTGCGAACTTACATTTCGTCGTGCAACGGTCGCGAATTATGTTGTTTCTACGTCTGGTTCATCATCACAGGTTCCCAGCACCCTCTGTTTCACCACTGCAACCCTCTGTTACATCAATGCCACCCTCTGGTTCATCATTACTGTAGATTATGGGGGGAAAAGCAAGCACACCAGCCCTGCTTCAACTGAGATGAATTAATTTGGGGTTAGTTTATTAATGTGTCACTGTTTTAAAATTCCAGTCTGGCACCTGCTTCCTTATCTGTAATTTTGCTTTCTGTTGCAGTGCATTTTTTTTCCCCAGGACCTTCTTTGTGGCCTACTTGTAGCTATTGTATGAGCCTGCTGTGAGGGTCAGAGCAGGGTCATACAATTGTTGCAACTAGCAACTGAATTCTGGAGGGGCCCCAGTCAGGAAGCACTACCGGGAATTGTTACTAATGATGAGTTTGAACTCTTGCCCCTGCCGAGTGCTTTCAGTTTTGAAAAACTCGTTTTTCTGCAATTTCGCGGGGTTCGCGGGGTGCGAACACGCGCGAGATTGGATTCGGAAGCCGCAAATTCGTGCGAATATGCAATTTGGTTTTTTTGCGGCGTGTTAGTTGGCAAGGTTTTGTGCGTTTTTGCGAGCCGCTCGTAGCGCAAGACGCGATGTTACCCTCGCGGTCGTTCAAGGGCGCAGCCATCTTGTTTGCCTGACGTATTTCCGTTTCCGGGCGCGAAGTGTAATCTCGCAAAGTCCGCGGCTTGCCAGTACAGTCTCGCGCGTGTTCGCAAGGAAAATCTCGCGCGAACTTACCCGCGCGGTCGTGAACGGGCGCGGCCATCTTGTTTCTCATTCATTGCTATGGTTCTGGGCATGGTCTTTGTATCCTCTGTCAATCTCTGCCATCCTTTGCTTGTTTGAAGTTTTTTTTGATCTATTTTACTTATTATCTATCCCTCTATTTTTCTAGCCCTATATTTTTGTGTTTACTGCTACTTTTGGTTAATTTTAAACTACTTTTGTAAACTCTTTTCTTTTCTTCTCTTCCCTATTCTATTTTCTTTATTCCTTTCCGCCCAGACCATGGTGAAGGGAGCCGGGAAGCATCCCGAGAAGGGGAAGGGTCCCGCACCCCGTGTCCGGCTCCCGTGCGGGCGTTTGAGGGGGGAGCTAGTGATGCCACGGGAGATCTTTACCCCGGAGGAGGTGGCCCAACTCATTTTTTATGTTCAGCGCCGCCTCCCCAGGACCATCATGGGAGGCGGCAAGATCAGTGCCGGGTACGGGGCCCGGGAGCGCCGGAAGCGGTGGGAGAAGGTGTGCCAGGCCATTTACCACCACTCTCGGGTCTGGCGCACCTACAACCAGGCCACCCACCGCTGGACGGATGTCCTGACCCGTGAGCGAGATCTGCTCGACCTCCTTGGCCTTGAGATCCCCGGGCTTGGTGAGTAGTAGTAGCTATGTCTTTACTACAATGTTTTCTCCTGCTGTGTTATTATATTGCAAATTTTTGTTTTTTACCAAGAGCAATAATGCTGCTCATTACATTGTAGGTAAATTTTATTTCAAAATCTTCTGTGCATTTCAGGTACACTGCTCTCCTTCTTCTCAGTAGTGTTGCTACTATGCTTATTTGTTTTAGATTTTGTGTTCATTTCATTGGCCTGTGAAATTATGTATGAGTGTACTTGAAAGAACTGCGTAATGCTACACACTAAGGTTCAGATTTTTAATTACCGGCGCATCCCTGCAAAGTTGCAGGGATGCGCCAGTAATTGTGCGTCACGCCACCATCACCCATGGTGCGCCGTATTTACAATGCGGCGCGCCATGGGCCCAAAACGTCACCAAAGCGTTACGCATCTGTGCCGTAAAGGCGGCGCATTGCTGGAGTTGCGTCGCAACGATGGTGCAGCTCCATCAATGCTCTGGGGTGCCCTATCTCCCCAATGCTGCGTCAAGCCGTACGTCTGCTTCAAGCAGGCGCAGGGTTTGAGTCACGCATCATTGTCCTCAAAGTGACTGATTGAAATCTTGTAGATTTCCCTCAGCCAGTTTTAGGATGCGTTCCTGCGCAGGAACGCCCTCCCTTGCGCCGGAACACCCCTATTGGCGCAGGGCTTTACAACGTGATGCATCTCCCAGATGCGTCACGTTGTTAATATACGCCGCACCATTGCGCCTCTTTTGTGCTGTCGCTGCGTCACAAAAGTCACGCAACAATGGAGCAAAAGAGCCGGAAGGGCCTTCTAAATCAGCCCCTACAGACTCAAGTCCAGTCCTTCCTTTGTACACATGGCGATAAGAAGAAATAGTGGTGGTGGATTAATAGTTTGAGTATTTTAATGACTGGTGAATGTAGTAGGAAACTTTAGTGTTGTCGCTGATCTTCAATCACGATGGACTTTGGCTGTCACTTTGCGTGCTGCGGACTGCTGCCTGCCAATCCTAGGCAAACCTTTTTAGTACTTTGTTTAGTGAGTTACATAGGGTAGTTTCCAATTCGACGGTCCTCAAATCAAGCAATACTAAAGTAATGACGTAGTCGACCACATGAGATTGGTCAATAATATATCCCGTGGAGTCGTTCCCTATTTGCTATTTCGCAAAAATATTTTGTTACTTTGTTAGTTCTTTTTTAAATGTTTGATTTGGTTGAGAAATATCATCCATGTTTTCTGTTTTTCTTTCTTTCATGTTGTACATCAGCTTCCCCCAGGGGCAAGAGGAGGACACAGGAGGAGGAGGAGGAGGGTGCTGTTGTCGATGCAGGCCAGGACCGGGCAGTCGAGGGCTCCTTTGCTGGCCCCAGTAAGTTTTAATTTTAATATAGAGTACTTATTTTTTCCTAGCGTTCCTCATTCGATTTTTTCTAAATTGTCTTTGATCTTCTTGTAGACAGATCTAAATTCTTATCCTGCCTCGACTATGACTCCGTGTGGTATTACTAGATTATTCTTATTAGTCTGTCTGTGTAGCTAACTAAGATTGCACATTTGGCATTTCCATTGGACTCCCATTCTAGTCAGCAATAGCTCTATGCACTGAGTGTAGTCCTCTGGGATTGTCCATAATGTCTTTTCAAGTATTCTAAATGTTTATGCTTTGACCATTGCCAACAATAAAAAGGTGAATGACCACCACCAAGAAATAATAAGATACTACTTTACTTTTGGTTTCGATAGGAGGACAATCCATTCTACTACTGTTGCAGGGACAAATCTGCACAAACAGAACTATGGACACTAAATAATGCATCGCTTAGCTTATCAATTATAATAGGTGCTGTAACTGTTAGACTTTCCACATACCTCAGTGATAACAGACTTTGTAGTTGAACCCCCAATCTCCTTACTGACTAGATAGTGTGGCAGAGTCATTTAGCTCCCAAAGTCACCGATGGCAGAGGCACGGACTCATGCTTGCAAAAATTCGAAAACCTTTAGCTCATCCACTCTAGTCTGGAGGACCAAAAACCACAGAGTCTATTTAAGTTTAAAAGCTTTATTAAAAGTAAACACATTTATTAAATTCAAGTTTGTCATAAAAGTGAACGTGTAACTGAAAATGGAAAAGTGCTTAGTGCTGACGATTAATTGGACACATTTCTTGTGGTCGAGCCGAGCTCTCACCTGGTTTGAACTTGATCCTGCTCGTGTTCTTAGAAGTCAAGGTTCTGTCTGTTAGGAGAAAAAGTGGTGCGTGTTAAAAAGTAAAAAGCAAACATTCATCAGTTGTGCCAAAAAGTGCAGCAAGACAACAGCCTTCCCTGGAAAAAGGGACATTTTTACTCTAGAGTACACAGTCAAAAATTATTAAATTGTACACTTTTTTTCACATTTCTTTCTTCCTCCTAGACCAAATATTATATAGTAGTGAGTGGTGTATTCTAACATTATTAAATGTACTTTGTAGGTGGAACATCTGGAGACGGGGCCAGCGCGGAGGTGGTGGTGGCATTGGACGAGGAGGACAACTCTGGGGAGGAGGCGGTGCAAGTGCCGGACAAGGACATGCCTGTGAGGGTTCACACGGTGGTGGCGGGCAGAGGTAAGCTATACATTCCTTAGTCATTGGGATTGAAGACTGCAGAGTGTGCTTTCTGCACGGGTGTATTATAAAAAAAGCAGGTAGTAGCCTCCTCTAAATGTACTTCGACTTAGCTGTGAAGTTTTTGGCGAGAAGAATCCCAATCAGATCTGAGGTGAACTTGATGGATGGGATGAACGAAAAGCGAAAGAAGGGTGTAAGTGTGGAAGCACGAGAAATGTAATGATGACTGGCAAAGAAGAATGATATGTGTTTGCTTGGTCCCCGAGGTGGCTGGGAAGGTAAGAAAATGGTATGGTGCATGGCTGGGTGAATGATGAAGCAAGGATGGGTGGAAGGAGAACAGCCTGGGTGGGTGAGACAGAAACTGTATGTGTGCAATATACTTTGAATGGATGGATGCCTGGATCATTCATGGTACTATCTGACTCTTAGATAGCATATGTGAATCTAGAGAGAGTAGACGGTCACTGGATGAACTAAGTGTTACTTTGAAGAGCATGTAACACCGCACCCGCACGTCCGTTCCAGTGTAGGAAAGGGAAGGAAAAGAAGTTGTAACGTTGTCCAAAGACTACCATGAATAGTAGCAGTAGTTTGTATTGCAACTGCAAGCACAGCATATATCCAGTTATTACGGTGGACACTCCCTACCTCCCTTAATAACTTTAGTTTAGTAGTAGTACGTCATTCATGTGTGGGGGTATCACTGTTCACTCAATAATAAGCAAAGCACCTAAAGTCATCCCATATGTCATCAAATACATCCCATGTGAAGTGATAGATAATCCGATAATTTAGCTTCTTCATTTTCCTTTTCTAATACTCATTTGCACTGTAGGGTGAAAGCTAAATTAATTAAGCAGTAGCCCTTTTAACAGAGTATTCTCAGTGCCACCCGTAATAGAAAAGTAATAGCTTCACCACCTGCATGTACTGGACCGGTACAGTAACGCAAGTCTGTCTCACTCACCATGGTGTGCGTCTGTTTTTCTCGGGTGCAAGTTCACTGCGCTGGCATTATGCCGGCTTGCATAAGATAACGTACCAATTTTCCTAAACAAGAGAGAAGAAGAAGAATAAGAGTGGTGTACTGTCATAGTCGACTGTAATAGAAGTCCATAGTGCTCGTAGAATTTGTTCCTTAAACTCCCACTAATGTTAGAGCAAGGATGAAGAAGTCGGAGGTTACATAGATACTGTCCTCAATAGTTATGCACTGTGCTTTCAATTTGCTACTTGTACTGTGACAACTTTCTGCTCAATCATTTTGTGTTAATCTTAAGGAGCATTGGTTACAGACTATGTCTTTCTTTTTTCATGTAGTTGCTCCTTCCAAATCCAAGACACCATCAAGGAGGAAGGAGCAGGCTCGAATGGCCCGGCAACGGAGGCTGGATGCCACTGTTGCTGAATATCGGCGGCTGGTGGCCCTGGAGGAGGAGGAGACGCAGTCTGGTACAACAACAACGTCCACTGGGACAGCTGCATCCTCCTCCGTGCGTGCTGCCAGCCAGCGCAGTGCTCCAGCGGTACGGAGCCGGGCTACCAAAGCCAAACGCCACCGCCCAGCAGCAAAGAAAGCAGCTGCCCCTCACAGGATTTGCAAGGCACACCGGCGCCGCTTATCCCTCAGACTGTCCTACCTGGAGCAGGAGGTCCATAATTATAAGAACGTGGTGGAGGGCCTCCGCTTCGAACTTGCCACCCTCCGCAAGGAGCATGATGCCCTGGCTGCTAATTCCAACAGCACCCTGCCATAGTGTCCCTTGCCCCTTTTTTAGAGACTTTTGGGGGGTGGGAATTGGGAGTTGTGATTTTTGGGGACTTTTGAAGGACAATCGTTGGGGTTAGGGAGGGTCTTGCGGGAGATTCTTTTGTTAGGGCTATAAAAATATACTTTTTGAAACTTTATCTGACCATACCTGTTTTTTACTGCTTTTGAGTCTGGTGGGTGGGGGTTTAACATAACAGTAAGTTTGTTTTCCTGAATAGTCCTAGGACTTTAGTAGTACTACCGTCAATCAAATCTCTCGTCTCTCCTAATACTCCATTATACTACCTCCAACCAAACGCCTATCTTACCTGTAATTTCTGTTTGCAAGTAGGGCTAGGCACAGGGCTGGCTCCACGGGAAACAGCAAATAAGGTTGGCAATCCTGGGCGGATAAAATTTCCTCATACCGGTGGTACTAGTGGTGTGACACAGTGGCAGTTGCTTGCCTATGAAAAAAAAGAAAATGAAATCTGGTTTGTCCTCCTGAGCAATACAAAGGTACAATACAGAATATAGCAGGTGACAGAAGTACACTAGAACAGTGCCACATTGTAGCCTAACAAATGTTAAAGTATAACTAATTCGGTTGAAGTTCTTTGACATTAGCCATGGGTCTTTGTCAAGCAGAGTAAGAATATATCCTCGGATTTCTTCACCAGCCTGTTGCTATCACCTTATCCTCCCCAGCAAGTGTGTGGATTTATTGCTGTAATTTAGTCACACATCAATCAAAACCACACAGCCCGGGGGAAGAGGGTTAGGGTTTGAAAAATGGATGGGTACGGGGGTTTTTGGGAAAGGTTTTGGGAGACAAGAAAAAGTAGCACAGCATGGACAAACAAATGTGAACATAAACAAATCTTTGGGTACAAACCTATCCATCAATCTTTGAAAGTGCATACACTACTGCATGCATGTCAGTTAAAAGTAAGTAGTACTTTCGACAACTGTGGAAGAAAGAATGCGACAGTACAGGGCGTGGGTGGAAATATTGATAACTATATTCAACATAAGGTCTCTGTAGCCAGATACCTGAGAGCCTTGCTGGTCACTATAAATCCATTCACAACAACACTCAATGGGGTTGGTCTGGAAGGTATAGTAGATAGAAAAGGAGAAATTGCTTTTTTTCTAGGTGTCCCCTCACTCACCAGGGTTGCCCCTTGGTGACATGCTTCATCATTGGGGCCATCCCAGTCCTCTAAGGGCTGGGGCGTGCTGCGACTTGCGAATTACGTAGGAGCACTTACAAATGACTATGTGTGGTGCAGATGTGATAGTGGAGTGGACTAAGTGATGTGTTAAGGGATCAATTTAGAAGCAGGGAGAGATCCAAGAAATGCAGTCACAGTCAGAGAAAAAGGCAAGGGATACTGTATCTATGTGGTTGTAGTGGTTCTGTTGGAAGTGGTAAGTAAGTTGCCTGCAGAAAAAAAATCCTCCTTTTAGCGGCACTCCTCCATTGCAGCCGCCGCTTCGTCCATCGATGTTGGTCACCAGAAGACACCCTGTAAAAAAAAGCACAGCATAGACAAACAATGGAACATAAACAATTCTTTGGGTACAAACCTATCCATCAATCTTTGAAAGTGCATGCACTACTGCATGCATGTCAGTGAAAAGTAAGTAGTACATTCGACAACTGTGGAAGAAAGAATGCGACAGTACAGGGCCTGTGTGGAATTATTGATAACGATATTCAACATAAGGTCTCTGTACTTAGCCAGATACCCGAATGCCTTGCTGGTCACTATAAATCCATTCACAACAACACTCAGTGGGGTTGGTCTGGAAGGTATAGTAGATAGAAAAGGAGAAATTGCTTGTTTTCTAGGTGTCCCCTCACTCACCAGGGTTGCCCCTTGGTGACATGCTTCATCATTGGGGCCATCCCAGTCCTCTACGGCCTGGGGCGTGCTGCGACTTGCGAATTACGTAGGAGCACTTACAAATGACTATGTGTGGTGCAGATGTGATAGTGGAGTGGACTAAGTGATGTGTTAAGGGATCAATTTAGAAGCAGAGAGAGATCCAAGAAATGCAGTCACAGTCAGAGAAAAAGGCAAGGGATACTGTATCTATGTGGTTGTAGTGGTCCTGTTGGAAGTGGTAAGTAAGTTGCCTGCAGAAAAAAAATCCTCCTTTTAGCGGCACTCCTCCATTGCAGCCGCCGCTTCGTCCATCGATGTTGGTCACCAGAAGACACCCTGTAAAAAAAAGCACAGCATAGACAAACAATGGAACATAAACAATTCTTTGGGTACAAACCTATCCATCAATCTTTGAAAGTGCATGCACTACTGCATGCATGTCAGTGAAAAGTAAGTAGTACATTCGACAACTGTGGAAGAAAGAATGCGACAGTACAGGGCCTGTGTGGAATTATTGATAACGATATTCAACATAAGGTCTCTGTACTTAGCCAGATACCCGAGAGCCTTGCTGGTCACTATAAATCCATTCACAACAACACTCAGTGGGGTTGGTCTGGAAGGTATAGTAGATAGAAAAGGAGAAATTGCTTGTTTTCTAGGTGTCCCCTCACTCACCAGGGTTGCCCCTTGGTGACATGCTTCATCATTGGGGCCATCCCAGTCCTCTACGGCCTGGGGCGTGCTGCGACTTGCGAATTACGTAGGAGCACTTACAAATGACTATGTGTGGTGCAGATGTGATAGTGGAGTGGACTAAGTGATGTGTTAAGGGATCAATTTAGAAGCAGAGAGAGATCCAAGAAATGCAGTCACAGTCAGAGAAAAAGGCAAGGGATACTGTATCTATGTGGTTGTAGTGGTCCTGTTGGAAGTGGTAAGTAAGTTACCTGCAGAAAAAAAATCCTCCTATTAGCGGCACTCCTCCATTGCAGCCGACGCTTTGTCCATCGATGTTGGTCACCAGAAGACACCCTGTCCACTGCCTGCCTGATGCTGAATTGTGGCTCGCTACTGTGAAGCCTGACTCCATCCTTTTTTCCCCATTGCAGAGACTGAAACCCGGCCTGTAATTATTCAACGAAAAACAGGAAGTGATATAATATTACAACACCACTGATAAATAAATATAAGGTATGTAGGCTGTGGAGTGCAAAAAGTCACAATTTGATTTTCCTAGTAGACAGTACAATATTTTTGAAAGTGCGTACTCTGAGTCACCTTTTGAAGGATAAATAAGTATGGGCAAATTAATGTAGCGGATCTTGCCCCTCAAGCTAGGTGTACTGTAAACTGTGTTTTAGAACAAAATTAGATCTTCCTAGCAGTGCTCCCACCCAGACCCTTACTAAAGCCAGTCGCAAAAATGTAGAAGACCCCCAATCAAATCTCAAAAAACGAGGCCTAGCAGAAAACTGGTGACAAAACTTACTTTGAAAGTAAAAGTAGGCCGAAGTACCCCCTTCCTAATTACCCATTACCCACCGTGGATTGCATTCAAACCACTTGCAAGCAACCAAGCAAAAGTAGCCATAGCCAGCATCGCTCCAAGACTCGAAATCCCCCCCACTCAAACACATGCAGTAGAAATACTGCTAACCCTAACGAACCCTAAGTTAAGAATAGTGGCAAAGGCTTTCTTTAACTATGCCAAATACCCCCTTTCCCACCATGGATTTTCTTCAAATGACTTGCAACCAAAATTACACATTCTCACGAGTGCTCTAAGACCCCAGAACTCAGTTGGAAAAATCTAGAACACCCCGAAACACATGCAATCCTGCTGCTAGGGCTAACCCTAACGAACCCTAAGTTACAAAAAGTGCCAAAAGGCTTTTCCGCAAGGATTTTGTCCCAACCACTTCTACCCGGTATTAGACCTTCCCAGGAATGCCCCAAGACCCGCCAAACCACCCGCCAAGAAGCATAACACCCCCAAACAGGCCAAAAGCAAAATCTCATACTTGCAATATTTCTGGGCCTTCGGTCCAAACGCGCTGCGTCGCTAGGCCATGAGTCGGGGTTGCCACGACGGATTTCCTGAAAAGCAAATGCAATCAAGATTAGAGTGTCCCAGCAGTGCTCCCAGACCACGAAACTCACCCACAAACAGACGGAACCCCCCCTAAGAGCACCTCAAAGGCAAGCAAGTCATCAAAAGCACAAAAAATTTTCCGCCTGGGATTTGGTCCAAAACACTTTTATCTGGTATTAGAGCTTCCCAGCAATGGCCCCAGAGCCGTCAAACCAGGAGAAAACGAGTAGAAGACCCCCAAACAGCCAAAGAGCAAAAGTACAAAAATGGGGACTTAGTCAATTTTTCACAAATTTCCCAAATCACTCCGCGCGCGCTCTGCAGCTAGGCCCTAACACCCCTCTGCCACCATGGATTTGCTTGAAACCTCTTGCAAAGTAAAGTATATATAGCCAGCAGTGCTAGGCCATAAGTCGGGGTTGGCACGACGGATTTCATGAAAAGCAAATGCAATCAAGATTAGAGTGTCCCAGCAATGCTCCCAGACCACGAAACTCACCCACAAACAGACGGAACCTTCCCTAAGAGCACCTAAAAGGCAAGCAAGTCATCAAAAACACAACAACATTTCTTCCTGGGATTTGGTCCAAACCACTTTTATCCGGTATTAGAGCTTCCCAACAATGGTCCCAGAGCCGTCAACTCACCTGCAAAGAGGTACAACAACACCCCCACAAGTGCTGAGTCTTTCTTCATTGGGCGTAAACCAGCCCTCTGGTTTGATGGAAATAGGAGTCTGGAGGAGGAGGATAGAGGAGCATGTTCTTCTGAACTTGTGAACCTGAGGAATGCAGACTGCGGCAACTTCAAATCAATTAGCAAACCAGCGAAGACAGTTCTGCTAATGGGCTTGATTTTGTGATTATCTGATTAAAGTTTGAAATATATTAACTGTGCACAACAAAGAAAGACAGACACACAGGAATAAAAGTGAATAGGGACGAAAAAGAAAGTTATTGATTCGTTGTCTCATTTTCAGGGCTCGGTATCACGGTCCAGGAATGAGAATAAGGCTTCGTCATCATACTCTGCGAATTCAGGCAGGGTGAGCTCAGTGTCACCTGACAGAGTAGAAATTCCCTCATCTATGTTGCTGGCCACCTCCTCTTCATCCGGCACGCTCTCTCGTACTCTGAAATCTGGTGGTATGAGGTGCTGATTCATCTTGATCATTGTTAACCTCTCCACATTTTTGGGCGAGAGGCGGCTCCGTTTGGGAGTTACAATCCCACCAGCCGCACTGAAAACCCGTTCAGAAGACACGCTTGCGAGTGGGCAAGACAAGTAGTTTAAAGCCAGGTTGGTGAGCTGTGGCCACAATTCTTTTTTCCCATGCCAATACGCCAATGGGTCAGAATTAACATAGACCTCTGTTGAGTCATTCAGATAGTCCTTCACCATCGACTCAAGGTCCTCATCCAAGGTTCCTCTACTTTGCTTAGCTCTTGCTGTGCCTCTGACCTTTTGAGAACCAAACCCACGCAGAGCTAGCCAATCCTCTTCAGCCTCCAATGTTTCTGTTGTGTTTCGTGCAGATGATCCGGTTGCCGGTGTCTTTAACGGCTGAGAGGTCACTTGTGCCACAGCCACAGGTGCAGAAGTGGATTGTTTTGACTGGGGATGGCCTGCTGATGTACTGCCATTTCCTTCAATTTCCAGCCGTTCTGTTTCAAACCTCTTGGCTGACAAGGCTAGCCAACGTTTGTACTTTGGAACATGTTCATCATCAAAAGGAAAGAATGCTTGGCCTGCCAGCGCCTTTTTGTAGCGTGGATCCAGAATAGTAGCACAAATGTAATGCTGTTCTGAGTGGATCTTTTTAAGACGTTCATCACCTTGTAGGAGCTCTAATAATTGCTCAGCCAGAAGCAAAGAGTCTTGGTTTTTGTCATCTTTTCCAAACACAGAACACACCTCCTTCAGTTGGTCCTCCAGCATGTACAACAATGGGATATCTTTTCCCAAATTAGAGTCCTCCTTGCTGACTGCACGCGTGAAGAACTCAAAAGGACGAAGCATGCGTGTCAGGCTTTCAACTATGTTCCATTGCGGCCCACCCATCCTCAGCTCCTCTGTACCCTCTTTAAGGAAATATTGATCGAGTTCCGTATACTGCTCATACAGACGCTCAAGCATGTAGAAGGTTGAGTTCCAACGTGTTACCACCTCCTGGATGAGTGCTTTCACTGGCATTTGACGTTGATATAGCAGGCTCCTCAGCTGCTTCCGGGCCTTAAAAGAATGGCTGAAATGCTTGCACATTTTTCGGCAGGTCTCCAATACACTGTACGCTGCACTGCCTTTATTACCCAAGAATTTTTGGACAACCAGGTTTATACAGTGCGCCAAACACGGCACTCTGAAATAGTAACCGTCCCTCATGGCCTTAACTATATTGGCGCCATTGTCCATGGAAACATAACCAACCTTGCGTTTTAGTGGGGACAGCCAGTTAAGGACCTTAGTGTTAAAGACATCCAAAATGTTTTCTGCTGTGTGACGTTTCTCCAAACCAAACATGGCTAGTGTTGCATGTTTCCGAGCACCTTTAAAAACAATGTTCGTGTCAACACCTGCGTTTAGCTTTGCTTTAGCCCTTGAAAAAGAGACCCAGTGTGCAGTGATGCACATGTAATCAGCGCCTGCGCCACTGGTCCACATGTCTGTTGTCAGATGTATAGTGTGAACAGCACTCTTCTGCAAAGCTGCCCCAATCACCTTCAGAACATCTTCATGTAGTGCTGGAACCACAACTCGGGCAAAATAGAACCGGCTAGGAACCTTCCATTTAGGGCAGAGCGCTGCCACTAATTCTAAAAAACCAACCCCTTCTACAAAAGAAAAAGGGAGAAGGTCCAGAGCTAGCATTTTAGCCAGCTTAGTGTTATACAGACGGGTCATTGGGTGGTTGCGTTCATATTGCGCTTCTGTAAACAACATCTTTTTAATGTTGCCCTGGACCAAGGATTTACGGGATGATGATGATCTCTTCGACCCAGTTACGCTCGCTGATGAACTTTTCCGCATTGATGTCTCACTCTCTCCCACACTCTTAGTGTGGCTCCCATGGGGTGTGCTGCTGACAGGGGAACTGGGTGTAAGTGAAGTGTTTGAATCGTCTTCTTCCTCCTCGTCATCATCAGATGAAAATTCAACGTTTTCATTGCGTGCAATTCCGGCTTCCTTGATCGCGTGTAGGTGCGCAAACCATTGGACATCGTGCGTTCTCCTAAGATGACCTCTCTGGCCTCCGGTACCATAGTTGGAACCCAACTTACCACGACTAACTCGAAGCTTACAAATGCTACAAATGGCTACGTTTTCCTTTTTTGGGCAAACACTAAAGAAGTCTCAAACTGGAGACTTGAAATGTCTTCGGGGGCCGGAGGAGGCGGCGATACTGGTGGTGGTGGTCCTGCTGCTAATGCCAGATGAAGTGGAGGATGTGGATTGCGGAACTTCAGTACGTTTTGCACTTTCACCACCACGAATTGAGGTCGAGGACGAGGTGGGTACCTTCTTGCGAGGAAGAAATATGGAAGCGGTAGGTTTTGGTGTACTACTTAACTCCAAATCTAATGATTCCATTTCCATTGCCTCCTCGCCGACATCATCATCACGCTCAGCAGCTTCTCGGGATAGGGTCAAAATGTCTCTTTGCTGCATGCCCGGTGGGGCTGCAGTGACCTTTGTGATGACTGGCTCGTCGTCATCGTAAGAGGCTTCATCACCAGCAGTATCTGTCACTTCTTGTTGAGCCTCATCACACTCCATAGGTTTGAGTTTTTGGACGACCTTCCTTTTACGCTTAGGTACCGGTGTCAGATCATGGTGTGCCTCACTGTCAGACCGCAGTTGTGGTTCCCAAGCTGGATCTGTATCATCAGAAGGAGGTGGGCTTGAAGAAGATGTAGACACCCCCCTTGATCTTTTCCTTGCTAGGGATGTGGAAGACAATGAATGATCATCAGGAGGAGTGGCTTCCAATGATACCTCGGCTTCATTGTCGATTTCCTGATGTGCCCCTACTTCGGGAGGAACAACTATTGTGGGCACTTGTGAACCTCCATGCACCTTTGCTTGCGCATCTCCTTTTGCTGCCTCTCCTTCCACATGTACTTGGGCGTGTACTTGCACATGGTGTTGTTGTTGCGGCTGTGGTTGTTCAACACTTGTCAGATGAGTTACAACAACCTGTGTTGATTCAGGGACATTGCTGCTACTTTCTTGCGATGAGCCAACATCACTGGTCGATGGTGATTGGAGAAGTACACTGACTGCCTCTGAAGCACTCAAGGGCTTTGACTTAAGTTGGCGTGGTGGTGGAGGCACTGAACCCAACCCAATCCCAGCTTGGTCCCCAGCAGATCCTGCTGCTCCAGGCGTACTTTTTTTTTTCTCCCAAAAAACGTGGCGGGTGGCACACCAGCCTCCTTGGTAACTTGCTTCTTCTGCTCCTTACTAGCAACTTTCTTGCTAGAGGAGCTACGGAGAACTTTCTTTGGGGCCATCTTCTTCAGAGCAGGTCAGACAGCAGGCCGCAGTTGCACGAATTGTAGAGTTGTCTGAGGCCAGACGTGACGTCGCGTGACGTTATGCTGCACACACACACCGCTGCAGGACTTCTTCCTGGCACTGGTGGTTCTCTTGAGTCTTGTGCACCTAAAAAAAATGGAAGACAGAGGAACATCAGTTCAGTTATAGAGCACAAAAAAATCGAAAAACACTGCAAAATCAGCACAATCCCAATCCATCCATGCCCTCCATAATGTTTAAATTCAAGACAACCCACAGAAAGACTAGGCCCATGCAAGACTCACTACCCCTGGGCATAAATAAAGGTTGAAAAGTAGGCAAAATGGTTGGAGGCCTAACAACAAAGCCTGCATTCAAAATGGCCACTTGCCTCCTAGCACATGGCCAGGGCCTGCCTGTACCAGCACTCAAAATGGCCCCCACCCACATGGCCTGTCCCCATGAACACCCCCAAAAATCGAAAAACACTGCAAAATCAGCACAATCCCATTCCATCCATGCCCTCCATGATGTTTAAATTCAAGACACCCCACAGAAAGACTAGGCCCATGCACCACTCACTACCCCTGGTCAAGGCCCCAACAACAGGTCAAAAATCGAAAAACACAGAAAAATCAGCACAATCCCATTCCATCCATGCCCTCCATGATGTTTAAGTTCAAGACAGCCCACAGAAAGACTAGGCCCATGCTAGACTCAAATACCCCTGGTGAAAAGACCACAAGTACAGGCCCAAAAAACGAAAATCACTGAAAAATCTGCACAATCCCATTCCATCCATGGCCTCCATGATGTTTAAATTCAAGACAACCCACAGAAAGACTAGGCCCATGCAAGACTCACTACCCCTGGGCATAAATAAAGGTTGAAAAGTAGGCAAAATGGTTGGAGGCCTAACAACAAAGCCTGCATTCAAAATGGCCACTTGCCTGCCAGCACATGACCAGTGCCTGTAGCTGCACTCAAAATGGCCACCAGCCACATGGCATGTCCCTCCCCATGAACACCCCCAAAAATCGAAAAACACTGCAAAATCAGCACAATCCCATTCCATCCATGGCCTCCATGATGTTTAAATTCAAGACAACCCACAGAAAGACTAGGCCCATGCAAGACTCACTACCCCTGGGCATAAATAAAGGTTGAAAAGTAGGCAAAATGGTTGGAGGCCTAACAACAAAGCCTGCATTCAAAATGGCCACTTGCCTCCTAGCACATGGCCAGGGCCTGCCTGTACCAGCACTCAAAATGGCCCCCACCCACATGGCCTGTCCCCATGAACACCCCCAAAAATCGAAAAACACTGCAAAATCAGCACAATCCCATTCCATCCATGCCCTCCATGATGTTTAAATTCAAGACACCCCACAGAAAGACTAGGCCCATGCACCACTCACTACCCCTGGTCAAGGCCCCAACAACAGGTCAAAAATCGAAAAACACAGAAAAATCAGCACAATCCCATTCCATCCATGCCCTCCATGATGTTTAAGTTCAAGACAGCCCACAGAAAGACTAGGCCCATGCACCACTCACTACCCCTGGTCAAGGCCCCAACAACAGGTCAAAAATCGAAAAACACAGAAAAATCAGCACAATCCCAATTCATCCATGGACTCCATGATGTTTAAGTTCAAGACAACCCACAGAAAGACTCAGTCCACCCACCACTGAGTACCCCTGGGCAAAAGGCCCCAAAACAGCCCAAAAATCGAAAATTCCAAAATTTTAATTGCAGCAACTGTAATGCCCCAAACAAACTTACTTGTAAAAATTCTAATCCAACAGTGATCCAAAGAAAGTCAAAAAGGCCTCAAATCCAAATATCCAACAGCATCCACAAAAAGTAATCCTTCCAGCTCCAGACCCAAATGAAAAGTGACCAGGAGATGGACAAAGCACTGGGAGGAGCCTGCTGAACAGGAACAGGAAGTTGAAGACTGTGGGGCACTTCCTTCCTCCCACCCCCCTGCCCCCCTCCCCAAAATGGACTCCTCGCTAAAAAAGTGCAGGCAAATGTCAAACTAAGGAGTTATTCCGATAAAAATCATCATTTCTAGAAGGTTTATGCTGCTTGCTGGTGGATTTCTTGTGCAGAATTGCAAATTTATATTTTCGCTCGCCGCATCTCAAATCTCGCAATTGTGAAGTACCGCGAGACGTGATCTCGCCGTACTCGCGTTGACAAACTCTCGCTGTGCAAGTTGGCAAGCCGCGATGACGTAATCGCGCTCGCCAAATTCCCACGGGATCACACAGCAAGATCCAAAATGGCGCAGCACTCACAAAATATCGAGAAAAACAACTCGGCAAACGATGATAAACGCCGCGCGCCGCAAAAATTGTATCACCAACGCCGCGCGCCGCCAAAAAAATCCGCTGCGTGCGAATTTGCGGATTTTGCGGGAAATTCGCAAATCTCGCGGATTGCGAATTTCCCAAAAATCCGCAAAATCCGCGAGCGTAACGGATTTTCCGCCCATGCTTAATTGCCACAATTGCAAGACTTGTTATGATAAAAAGTACGTACAGTAAGATAAGTATTGCGAAATAGAACTGTAAAAGCATTGATATGGTTTCTTAGCCATACAATGGTTTAAAAGTAATAAAACATATATATACAGTCATATATACATTAGGCTAAAATACTCAACTGGTGCTTCTAACTATGCCTACCCCAGTGTGCCTGACCTAAGCCTAACACGTGGAAGGGGAGTAAGTAAGTAGCTTTAAGTTAAGTTGGTTTTGCCAAGGTTTGCTTCAAGAATTCTCATCTAAGGGTTTAGTCAACACCATACCTCTGAATAGAATGATGGAGGTTTGGTATCTCCTTCAGGGGAAGCTCGATATCCCTGTCACCCGCAAGGGTAGACCGGAAACGCCGGAGCTGGATTTCTCTGCACGAGAAAGGCAGCGGCTCTTCTTCAGCGCGTCGAGAGGAGGAGGCGGGGGACAGCGTCCGCGGGCAGCTGGAATCTGCTGGGCTCTTCGGAGAGGGACGGCTGTTCAGCTCCTAAGCATACCACACCATCGTTCGCGCTTTAGCAGCGATAATGGTATCAGTAGCTTCACCACCACAGGGACAGCAGGCTGCAGCGACAGGGTGCTAGCTTCACCAACACGGGGTCTTGCAGACAGCTAGCAACAGTACAACCGCTCATTGCTTAAGGCAACGTTTGTAGTATTTATACCTGACAGGTGCCGGGTTTGACGCAAGTTTGCTGGACATAAGACGTCAATTAAAGATGTCACTAGGAAGTGATAGCTATCAGTTGCTCATTAGAGTTCTATTACTAATCAAAACAAAGCAAGGGGGATTTCCCAGTTTGCTGAGTTTTTATCTTGTTGAAGAACTCGGAGTGTTAATCTAGGAATATCAGATAGTGACTTCTGCTCTGTCATTGCACTAATTGGTTGCAAAGGAAGTGGCAGAGAGAGATATCCTTGAACGTGGCTCTGTTCGTGTGAAGTCAGAGATGACTTTCTGAATATCGCACTTGAACGGTTATGCCAATATAGGGAATAAATGGATTTATAGCCGAATAGGGGCATGAGGTCACAGTATCGATCAGGAACCTAGATAAACACGCAACACCCTGCGCCAATTGCACCTTCTTTTGGTGGAGAAGTGTGGCTCAGGGGTTAGAGGCGGCAGACCCGGAAGCTGAGATCGGCCCTGGACCAGGGTTCAATTCCCCGCCTCAGCGGGTCTTGGGCAAAAAAAATTCCACGGACTCGATAATTCTCGCTCCGGTGCCTTCTCGACTCACGGGTTCACACTCTGCGACTCTGGGCAATAGCTTGCTTAATCTCCATAACGGCCCCTCGCGGCGGGATGCCTGGCTTTCACCTTGTGGATACCCTGCCGGGGTTATCTCACAGGGGAATACCAGGACGGGTTCCCTAAGCAAGCGCTTAGATACCGACCTCGGTCAGTGATTTGCGCTATATAAATACATGTACATTTACATTTACATTTTGTTTTTTTAATGCTTTTTTTGGCCCTGGGGGTCCTTCTGGTACCCTCTGAGCAGGCCTAGGGGGTCAGGGTGTTTCTACCCTGCCCCATGTCTTGTTTTATACCTTTGTTTCTCAGTTTTCTGGTGGCTCGTTTCTAACGAGCCACAAGATGGCTGCCAACACTTCCAGGTTTGGAGTGCTGGCAGCTAATCACAGTGAAGGTCGGGCATGCGACTTAGGCTCCGCCCAGATATCAAAACTTTTATTTTTCTAATTTCTCAGCAACTACTGAATGGATTTACATCATTTTTATAAAGGTCGCTTTCTGATACAAGCACTACCTTTCTGCCAAATCTGGAGTTCAGTAGTTTTGGCTGTAGCCTTGCACAAAGTTTCCTATGGGAAATTGATTTTTTCACTCTTATTTTTAGAACTTCTCAAAAACTACAGAACAGATTTACACCATTTAAAACAAAGGTCACTTTCTGAACCAAGCTCTACATTTCGGCCAAATTTGGGGTAATTCCGTTCAGCAGTTCAGGCTGTAGCTCGTTGCAAAATTTCCTTTAGAGATTAACATTGGGAAAACGAATTTTTGGACACCCCTTTTTTTTCAGCCCCTGCTTGACAAATCACCCCCAAACTTACAGGATAGGAGCTGATCTGGATAGACCATTTTTTGGAGAATTTCATAAAGATTCATCAAACAACCCTAAAGTTATTAGCATATAAAAAAATGCTTTTCCTGTGGAAACTAGGTTCTAACTATAACTACCTACTGGCGACCACCAGTAGGTAATATATAGCTCGCCCATCCCTGAGAGCATCCGTGGTAGGGCTATCAATGATGCTAGTAGCGGCAGCAGCACGTTGAAAGACATTTTCAAGATACTGGAGAAGAAATCTAGAAGTGAGCAGGCAAAGTGGTGGGAGTCAAAATCATTACAGAGCTACATTGATGTGAATCGCATACCCCGTGGGCTACACATTTTAACAGCACCCACATATGAGGACCCTAATCCTGACCTAATGAAAGAGTGGGCAGAGATTAATTTAGAAGCCTTGCGACGTCAGGTACTGGTACTCATTAAATATGCTGATATTGACAGGACTGCTTTACTCATTGAAATAGCAGCCTTATATGAACAACTTGAAACCATGGGGGAGCAGGAGGAAAAACCGCGATTAACTAATGAAATGAATATACGCTTAAAAAAAAGAGGAAAAAATCAAAGAAAGAAAAGCGTATACATTTCAAAGGGATCGCAATGATTATGAGCTCGGACAGATTTTTAGATTTTCACGAAAATATGATGCCATGAGGGGATCCACCACCAAATCACAGCCCAAATTTAAACAAAGCAGAAGGCAAAAGGAGCAAACTGATTCCTCAGCCTCAGCGTTGAACTCTGATGTTGACACTGACATCGTATCAGAACGTCGCAATAATGCAAACAGTGGTACACAAGCAAAACCATCCTTGGGGCAAGAGATAAGTTTTTTATGCCTAGAAAGACTGCAAACTTTGAGGCCGTGCCTTCGCCAAAATTACAGAGACAATGGGTCAACTACAAGCGGCGGCGGAGGTTCAGGGCGACGCATAGGCGGGAACTTTCAAAAGTCAAAGCGGGGAAAGGGACAGGGGGCAACAAAACATCAGCAATGAGCAACCAAACTAATCAGACAATAATTAATCTGACACCCCTAGTCCTCTCTAATGATGAGAAAAACATCTTGAACTTGGGCCTCTCATATGCACCTCCGCGTAATTTCAACTATCCTGCCACTAGGTGTGATTTGTATAAAGCGGTGAGAAAACTTAAGCTGCGCAAGCTCTATGCACTTAAACCAAGAAGCAGGGGCACTACCCAACAACCCTCTACAAATTAATTGATGGATATACCAGGTACCCCATCCCTGAGGACATTGCCGAGTTATGGATTACTGACGGGGTGGGTTATGGTCCACACGAACAAAGATCAAATTGTATTGGGAATGTGGATGAAGTAGGCAACCGTATTTCAGCCATCTCCCCGTTTAAGCCGCCATCAGTATTTAATCCCATTCTCCAATGAGATGCTATTGACATCTTCCACGAGAATACAGTTAAACAACTAAAGGATTTACACAAGAATACTTGCGCGCAAAAGAAAAAATATGATAAACAGACCCAGCTTTACACGCCCCTTGTCTCACGCCTCACTAAGGAAAAGAATATAGTCATTCGTGCAAGTGACAAGGGTGGAAATATTGTACTTATGACCAGAACTGATTATGACAAGGAGGCATACCTCCAGTTTAACGATCGTTCGTGCTACGAACGGACCAACATAGCAAATCTCAATACCATCAAGGTAGAATATCACCGCAAATTATTGAGATGGAAAATAAGTGGCATGATTTCGGACATGGAATTTAAATTTTTGAAAATTGAGAACCCTGTGATCCCGCTTATATACTACATACCTAAAGTGCATAAGAATGTTGAGAACCCCCCTGGTAGACCTATCATCTCAGCCAGGGGGGTCTATTGGAACATACATCTATGTACATTAACTACTTTCTGCTAGGAAATGTAAGATCACTGGAGTCATATGTACAGGACACAGGTGACTTTTTACAGAATATTCAACATGTCGAATGGGTAGAGGGTGATTGGTTGATTGCTCTTGACATCACCACCCTCTATACCAGTATAATCCATAAGGACGGTTTGGAAGCTGAAAAATATTATCTATCACGCCGTATTCCAATTTTCAATGACCATAATAACATGCTGCTACAGATGTTGGAGTTTTGTTTGTGCAACAATGTTTTTATGTACAATAACTTGCTTTACAGACAGTTACAGGGTGTGGCAATGGGGGCCAGCTTCTCCCCAAGCTTCGCGTGTTCACACATGGGAGCTTGGGAGGAGCTGGTCCTCAGAACCACACATAAGGAGGCATTTGAGACAAACGTGAAGGGTTGGTATCGATTTATTGACGACCTATTGGTCATCTGGAGGGGTAGTGAACTTCAGGCCAAGGAATTCATCAGTACAATCAATACCAACAATCATAATCATGGAAGAATATGATGCTCAGATAGCCTCTAACCCAGGCCCCTCAGGTAATACAGATGAGCAACTGCCCTCAACAGAAGATGTCCCTGACCCTACTCTGATAGAGGAGTATGAGGTGGAGGAGGAAGATTCTGGGGAGGATGCAGACAGCCAGGTCCTAGTTAGAAGACTTAGCCAGGCTAACCTAAGCCTACATGGGGCTGGAGATGGGCTAGCCCCATACAGGCCCCTAAGTGGACTTAACCAGAGGTATAGGAGGGGAAGATCCCACTCTAGGGAATCTCTCCACTCTAATGCTTCAAGGGGCTCAAATGCCTCTGCTCAGAGGGGAATGACTTTTCCTCAGAAAAGAGAGCATCAGGCCAGAATGAAAGAAGTCAATCTGAGGATTGAGAGGGAAGAACTTGCCCTCGCCAAAGAGAGAATTGCTCTTGCAAGTGAGCAAATGTTGAGTGTGTTAGAACCCACTGGTGGCAGCAATATCCATAAGGATAAAGACAGGGCCTATGATAATAGAAACCTGAGTAAGATTGTGCCCCCCTACAAAGTTGGGGATGATATCCACAAATGGATAACTGCCTTGGAGAGGGCCTGCAAAGTACAGCAGGTACCCCAAAGTCAGTGGGCAGCAATCTTGTGGATCTCCTTTTCAGAAAAAGGAAGAGACAAGCTCCTCAAAGTTAGTGATGATGATGCTAACAATTACACTGTCCTGAAGAGTGCTCTGATTGATGGGTTTGGCCTAACCACTGAACAACACAGATTGTTGTTCAGAGATACCCAGAAGACACAGACTCAGGACTGGGCGGATTTTGTTGATTGTGCCACTAAGGCTCCAGAAGGTTGGTTTATGGGAAGTAAAGTTAAGGACTATACAGGATTGTATAATTTGATCATGAGAGAACACATACTTAACAGTTATTGCACCAACACCTGATTGACTCTGATCTGACCTCTCCCCAATAATTGGGAAAGAAGGCAGACAAATGGGTCAGGACCAGGGTTAAGCAGAAAAACCAGAACTAAAATGGGGATCAGAAAAAGGCAGACCAAAAAGGTGGGAATCAGAAACCAAAAGACCAGAAGTCTTCAACAGGCCCCTCAAAAGCTTCTAATGAGGGGGGTCCCAAAACTCTAAGAAGAAGAAAGATGGCCAAAAGAAACCTTGGTGTAACTTTTGTAAATCTGCCTCTCACTGGTTCAGTGAGTGCACCAAGAAGGGCACAGCCCCTACCACTGTTGCCCCTAAGGCATCTGCACCCCCTAGTTCAGCTAGCAGTGGTAGTTCTCAACCCAAGGCTTTAATAGGGTTAACCCTGGGTACTGAGATAGATTCTGGCCTAGTCAGAATACCAACTCAGGCTGTTCTTGTCTGTGATGAAGACATGGCTATGTCCTCACCTGTGAGTCCCAGTACTCTGGGCAAGTACAGGCAAACACCTTTGATCAATGACAAAGTGGCTCAGGCCTACAGGGACACATGTGCCAGTGTCACTATGGTGACACCTAACTTTGTGGACCCTGGACAGATTGTACTGGGTGATAATTACCTGGTGACCAATGCTAGCAATGTCACTACTACCCATAGTGTGGCAGTTGTTAACTTCTGGGGAGGGGTAACTGACCTCAAAGGAGTTGTGGTAAGTGCAGATCTCCCTGTAGAATGTCTGTTGGGCAATGATCTTGAATCCTCAGTCTGGTCTGAAGTGGAGTATAGGACTCATGCCGAGATGTTAGGCATATCAGCTCATGTCTTTGCTGTGACCAGGTCACAGGCCAAAAAGTGCCAAACTGAACAGGTCTTGGAGCCTGAAACTATGGACCAAGTAACACCCAAGAGAAAGAGCAGCAGGGTTAAGGCAGTGCCTTTTCCCTTGCCTCAAAGTGAAGATCAGCCTTCACAGGAAGCTGATAGGGAGACCCCCGAAGGAACTGTCCTAGAAGAACTTGAGCCTGACCAGGTTGAGTTTCTTGGGACAGGGGGACCTTAAAGGGCAGACCTGAGGCAGGCGGAGTTAGACTGCCCCTCTCTTGAACCCTCAGACAGCAATCTGCTGCTGAGGCTGCTGGGAATGCTACAGGTACCCATAAAGTTTACTGGGATAAAGGACTCCTTTATTCAGAGGCTAGAGACCCCAAGCCTGGTGCTTACAGAAGGTTGGTCATACCTCTGGCATTCAGGGGCTTCCTTCTTACCTTAGCCCATGATATTACCTTAGCAGGACACCTGGGCCAGAACAAGACTTGGGACAAGCTTGTCCCTCACTTTCACTGGCCCCATATGTCAGAAAATGCCACAGAGCTCCTGTGTGACCTGCCAAGCCAGTAGCAAATCAGGTGGCACAACAAAGGCCCCCCTTATACCACTACCTGTGGTGGGGGTTCCCTTTGAAAGAGTAGGGATTGACATTGTTGGACCAATGGAGCCCCAAACAGCCTCTGGATAGATTTATTCTGGTGGTAGTGGATCATGCCACCAGATACCCAGAAGCAATTCCCCTAAGGACCACAACAGCACCTGTTATGGCAACAGCCCTCTTGGGAGTTTTCTCAAGAGTGGGCTTTCCGAAGGAGGTTGTCTCAGATAGAGGTACAAACTTCATGTCTGGGTACCTGACTGCAATGTGGAAGGAGTGTGGTGTAAATTACAAATTCACTACACCCTACCATCCACAGTGCAATGGTCTGGTTGAAAGATTTAACAAGACCTTAAAGGGCATGATTAAGGGTTTACCTGAAAAGCTTAGGCGAAGATGGGACATCCTTCTGCCCTGCCTTCTGTTTGCTTACAGAGCGTTCCCACAAAAGGGGGTTGGCTACAGCTCTTTTGAACTTTTGTTTGGGCATCCTTTAAGGGGACCCCTATGTCTGGTGAAGGAAGGATGGGAGTTACCTCTCAAAAAGCCGAAACAAGACATATTGGACTATGTACTTGGTCTCCGCTCCAGAATGGCTGAGTACATGAAGAAGGCTTCTAAAAACCTTGAGGATACCCAGGAACTTCAAAAAGCCTGGCATGACCAAAAGGCTGTGCTGACTGTGTACCAGCCAGGACAGAAAGTGTGGATTTTGGAGCCAGTGGCCCCAGCAGCACTCCAAGACAAATGGTCTGGATCCCACACAATTGTTGAGCAAAAGGGAGAGGTTACCTACCTGGTGGACCTTGGAACTCCCAGGAGCCCCCACAGGGTGCTCCGTGTCAACAGACTCAAAGCATATGTTGACAGGGCAGACATGGGCTTGCTCATGGCTACAGATGAGGGGCAGGAGGAAGAGAGTGACCCTCTCCCAGACCTGTTGACTCAGAACCCTGATGATGGTTCAGTTGATGGTGTGACCTTAGCTGGCAGCCTCGTTGGCCAGCAGCAACAGGACTGCAGACAAGTTCTCCAGTCCTTCAGACATATGTTTTCCTTGACACCTAGTCAGACAAACTGGTGCACCCACGAGGTGGACACTGGTGACAGTCTGCCTGTGAAGAGTAAAATCTACAGGCAACCTGACCACGTCAGGGACTGCATAAATACAGAGGTACAAAAGATGTTGGAGCTGGGAGTTATTGAACCCTCATAGAGCCCCTGGGCCAGTCCAGTGGTCCTTGTGCCAAAACCTCACACCCAAGATGGTAAGAGAGAGATGAGGTTTTGTGTGGACTACAGAGGTCTCAATGCTGTCACTAGGACAGATGCCCACCCAATTCCCAGGGCAGATGAGCTCATAGACAGATTGGCTTCTGCCAAGTTTTTGAGCACATTTGACCTGACAGCAGGCTACTGGCAGATCAGACTAGCTGATGATGCAAAAGCCAAAACAGCATTCTCAACCGCAGGAGGTCATTATCAATTTGTGGTGATGCCCTTTGGCTTGAAGAATGCACATGCCACTTTCCAAAGGTTGGTGAACCAAGTTCTCTCTGGGTTGGATGACTTTTGTGCAGCTTATCTTGATGATATTGCTGTCTTCAGCTCCACCTGGGAGGATCACCTGATCCACCTGAAGAAAGTTTTGGAAGCCCTGCAGAAGGCAGGCCTGACTATCAAGGCTACTAAGTGCCAGATAGGGCAGAGTAAGGTTGTGTACCTGGGCCACCTTGTAGGTAGGGTTCAGGTTCAACCTTTGGAGAGCAAGATCCAGACCATCAGGACTGGGCTCCTCCAACCACCCAGACACAGGTCAGAGCTTTCTTGGGCCTGCCTGGTTATTACAGAAAGTTTGTTAAGAATTATGGGTCCATTGTGACACCACTTAATGACTTAACCTCAAAGAAAATGCCAAAGAAAGTTCAGTGGACTGTCAGCTGTCAGAAGGCATTTGATGACCTGAAACAGGCCATGTGCTCTGCACCTATTCTGCAAAGCCCAGATTACTCCAAAGAATTCATTGTCCAAACAGATGCTTCTGAGTTGGGTGTGGGAGCTGTTCTTTCACAATTGAATAAAGATGGTCAAGACCAGCCCATTGCTTTTATTAGCAGAAGGCTGACCCTTAGAGAGAAACGTTGGTCAGCTATTGAGAGGGAGGCCTTTGCGGTGGTTTGGGCCCTGAAGAAGCTTAGGCCATACTTGTTTGGTACTCACTTCAAGATTCAGACAGACCATAAGCCCCTCTTGTGGCTAAATCAGATGAAGGGTGAAAATCCCAAACTGCTTAGGTGGTCCATTTCCCTACAGGGGATGGACTTAACAGTGGAACATAGACCTGGGACTGACCATGCCAATGCAGATGTACTCTCCAGATATTTCCACTTAGAACATGAAGACTCAACTGGTCAATGTTAGTTTAATGTCCCTACGTTGGGGGTGGAGGGGTTGTGTAGGAGAGTAGGGTCTGCTTCCTATGATCACCCCCACTTTTTTCTTTGCTTTACTGGTTTTTTTATTTTAGTGTGGCTGTGGGCCTGCTGATCAGACCCACAGACCAGCTGTTCTCTCTCTAAATTCATACCATGTACTTTAGGTACATATCCAATTGGGAATTGGGTCACCTTTGTGTGCTCCTGTATAGTGTACCTTAGGTACCCAGGGCATAGGTGCATCCAAGGCCTACCAGGGGCTGCAGCATGTAATATGCCACTCCTGGCTGGCAATCCATATTGACACAACTGGCTGATCACTCAGCTGGGGCAAGGTCGTGTGATCACCCCTTGCTTAGATATAGTATTCCTATATCTAACCTTATATATAGACACATATACACCTATAAGTCACTCCTATGGCAGGCCTTAAAAATCCTGAAGGCAGAGTGCTTGGTTTTATGTGAGATGAGGCTCTAGCATGAGCTGAGCCTGTCTGCAGCTTTCGGAACATGTCCTTATAGCTGTTCTATGATATAGCCATACCATATACTCTTAAGTGCATTATAATCTTCGCGGTTAATGCTAACTTTGGTTTGGCTTTATCAAAACATGTCGTGTAAGGTGTCATACGCTTTGGAATTCTACCCCCTCTCCAGTTCTGGCAACGGGGGTAGCATTCCAGCCTTCTAGAGGGAGAAGACCTGTTGTTCCTGTTAATCCCGGTTAAAATTAACCAGAGCCTCAGCATCACAAAATGTATGCTGCTGCCACAGACACAAGTCTGACCTCCTGCTGCTTGGAGTCCTTCCAGCGAGGGAGGCTTGGACAATAGGGTTCCTGTCTTGGGAGGTGCTAGCACCACCCCAGACAGGCCATAGTGTATTGGGGCAGGGAGGGCTGAATGAAATGAGACACTGCCTGGGGCACACAAGGTGCTCCATGCATAGTCCGGTTGAAACCAGTTGCTGGGGTACTCCAGCCCCAGCTCTGGCACGAAACTGGACAAAGGGAAAGGGGTGTAACCACCCCCTTCCCTGGTCCCACCCATAGGAGGGACCTAGCAGGTAATCCAGCCCCTTTAATTTGTATAAAGCTAGGAGCTGAGTCTAGAGACTTTAGATTTATCCTGAACTGAAACTTGAAACGGAACTATGGACCTTCGACATTCTACTGCAACTAGAAGACTGAAGAATCTCCCTTGTGGTCAAGGAGTGACCACCCTGTGCAAACAGGCACCATCTAGTGATCTGCAGTTTGCTTTGTCAATGCTCCCGCTGAAGCCCGAGCACAGAGCCCAACAAGAACTGGACTTCCAGACTTCTTTGACCCCGATCCATAGCCACAGCAAAGCTGAGACCCGTGGAGGCGACGAGAGACGTGGGACCGGCCATCTTGGAAAACCTGCTCATTGCTACTTGTGCAGCTTCTGAGGAACCCTTGAAGTTGTGCATTGGGAATTGAGAAGCCCCAGCCCTGAGCACCTTCTGTGCAGACGCACAGCCCTCCACACTCCACGAGTGCCGCGTGGCGCCTGCTGGTACTTTTGTGCTTGACACGCCTGTCCGGTCACTTGCCCGTTGGCTAGTGGCCTCTGTGACGATGAACCTTTGAACTTACACCACTTGCCTGGTTGTTCCAGGCTGGCCCCTGCTTCCCTGAAAAGGAGAACACCCCAGACCGTGCTGGTCTGCAACAGAAGCCATCTTTTATTCCTGCGTTGGTTGCCTTTGCCAAGGCTTGTTGACTCCAATCCAGAAGACGACACTGCCAACAGCGAGATCCTTTGTGGGACAGTCGGTATCCAGCTCCTGGTTGTCGTCAACGCCTCCTGGTCTACAAGGCTGCAGACACAAGCTTCAGGACATCACCTGATCGCTTCACGACATCGCCTGGTTCCTTTCTAGTTCCTTCCTGGTCACTGGCTAGTGACCCAGACTCTGTCCCCTCTGCTTTCAGGTACTCTTCATCCTCGATCCGCCCTTGGATCCAACCGGACACTTCTCTCCTGGTCGCCTGCAGCATCTTTTCACAGGTCTCCATAGGATTCAGCGACGAAACCCGACACAACTTGACACCTATGCACCCGGCTCCTTTGGGTGAGGTAACAAGAGTACTCCAGTGCTCCTGTGGGTATTGACTATCCAAGTGTCCTAGTTTTCAGTAGCATTCTCCTAGTCCATCCAGAAGTGTCCCAAATCAACTAGTTTCTGACTCTTACGTTCCCCTTGTATTCCTATGAGAACCCGCGTGTGTCTTAAGACACTGCACACGCTTCCCCATGGGCCTCCTGCTCCTAAACTTTGGTAGTTCAGTGTAGCCCCAGCGATTACCTAGGCCCTAGGCCTATTCCTTGTTCGTGACGTGGTTCTTATACCACTATTTTAGTATATGGTTTGCAACGCCCCTAGGGTTCAACTGTATTTTGTGCAACTTATTGTATGATAATTAAGTATCTTGTTATGTGCTTGTGCCTCTGACCTCATACAGAGTTCAGAGGGGTTGTGTTAGTAATAAATACATATATATTTTATATATAACCTGTGTGGTGTCCTTTCATTTGGTATTCAAGGGGTTACATATGGTAAAACAGCTGGCTTCACATGCTCTCTGAAGTTTTAGCCTAAGACTGTCATATGGATACTTCGTTACATATATTGCGTTAAGTTAGCATGAGTGTATTACATGTCTAAACAGCCATTTTTCCTTCGGCTTCAGTTTTGCGCACGACACCTACTTGTTGTTGTCGCTTTCACCCTAGAAGCGGTGATGTGATTTATTTGAGAATAATATGTTATTACTATGCTATCAGTTTTGCTTGGTACACTTGGTACAACTGTCTGCACACTGAGAGCTGCACACTCTAAGAATAACCTAACACAAGGTTGCTCGGAGGCCTGATCCTCGTACCACATTAGACATAACACAAATAATGTTGATGCCAACATTTGGGCTCTACGCGGGTTTAAGATAGAGTTACAGGGAATGAACGTAGACACTTGGTGCTGCGCATGAAGAGAGCTGGTAGCTGTTGATGTGATCTACTCCTACTGACATTTAGAGGTATGGGTCCGCCCTGCTAAAACCCGAATGAGACCTTCTTAGATATAATATAATATGCTAAATAGGGTGCGCAAAATATAGGTGATATAGATTTCTATAGATTTTGCATTGTAACATGCTATCACCTTTTGCTTACTATGGATTAGTGACTATGCTGATAACTCTGATTTTTTTAATATGCATTTTGGTATTATACAAGATACTGCGTTTGAGAACCTTGCATTGAATAATAAATATTTCAAACTTGCACGTGTGTTCTTTGACTCTCAGTTTTGGTTTGAAATGATTATATAACGAAAGAGTGTTCATGTGTTCCACGATTCCTGAGGTATTCTAAAGATCATGTTCTGGTTTGTCTAAGACATGGATCATTTTATAATGATCCATGAGACACTGTAGCTAGCTAGGTAAGGGGATTTCTGATACTGAGATGAGTTTTGGATCATCCTAACTCACTGAGGTTCTAGATCTCTATGCACAGTTCTGTGAGAGAACGGAAACCCTGCTACATGGCGCCCGTACGTTGTTGGCCTTATATCATGACACTCGAGTAGTATATCATTCAAACCTTAACACCTTCATTCCCGTTTCCGGAAAACTGTGGTGTCGGAAAAACCTACCTATTTTTTAAATAGGTCTTTTCAAGCTTGAATTCTTCTAAAAACGGTTTCTTTGACTTACTACCCAGTTGTGCTACAAAGTGTTCTTTGTCTTTTTTCACTTCCTGTGCTAACATGGCCGTGGACATCCCACAGCATAGCCGCATTGCGGTTCGTGACCACTTGCGGGCATATAATGTCCCTGTGGATGGCTTAGCTGTGGTTCTAGTGGTGAGTGCGGAACATGCGTACCCGTACGAATTGTTTTATTCATGGGTGACATTTCCGGCAGTGGACGCAAATTCTGGTGTGTTCCATTCATACACTGCCTCGGCTGTACCGGTGGCTTATGCTCCGTACATGGCACTGGAAGTACCTATAGATGTTTGGCAGCACGGAGTTTGGTTTGGTGGCGCCCTACCCCATTCTTTAACCAATCAGAGGTTAGGTCCTTTGTCCATTCCGGGCACAAATTGGCCCGCTTTGGGTGGATTTACTCCTCACCCTAATCGCGCCACTTGTAATGTGGCTGACCTGCGGCGTCTTCATGAAGTCGCGGTTGGTGTGATTAGGGCGCTTGTTCATTACATTGGTCGTAATGTTCATGGCGCAGCCCCCGCAGGTGCGCAGCTTCGAGCGGAACAGTCTGGTTTGAAAATCAGTCCTGTCATGGTGAATTCCGTTATGGGCAAGAAGCCCCAGGATAAGGATGATTTTCCTTTCTGGCTTGCCGAGAAATTCGACCAGCTGGAGGCTGTGTTTCCTAATACGACTCCTGGTGAGAAACACCGGATTCTTACGCTCAGTTTACCGAAAGATTTAGCCCCTGAACTTGTTGACTGTGAGACATGGGGTAAGACTTTTGCAGTGGTTTATTCGAGGTGCTATGGCACCCCGACTGTGTCCAACCTGTCTGCGGTCCTTAATCGTGTTCAAGATGATCACGGACCGGAGTCGGCGGTTGAATTGGGTATGCGTCTGAGTGGCTCCTTTGATGTGGTTTGCAAACTCATCCTTGCGAATGTCAAGGGGGATGCAGTGAACTTTCAGGTGGCCAATGCTCTGGCGTTAGTTCCCGATGCCGATAAACCCCGTCAGTTAGCAAGGATTATTGTGGCGGCTTATAAAATGGTTGGCCGCACTTCTAAGGGTGTAAAGGCTTTTTCTGAAAAGGAGAAGAAACAGCCCCAGGGACAGTCTTCGGAAACGGGTGGACAACCCAAGTCCAAAAAACAAAATTGGCAGAAAAAGCAGAATCAGGGTAAGCAGCAACAACAACAACAGCAGACACAGGTTTAAAGTCCAGCGCCTTCGCTGCCTGCGCAGTCGGATAGAGTTTATGATTTGCGCGATCGCGCGACGATTAAATCGCCTGAAAGATTTCAGGCTTCTGACCAACGCTCTCCTCGTTCCTTTCAGGACTCATCGGCTCCGTCAACCGGTGGTGGAGGGGGCGGCAGGGGCAGGGGTGGCCAGCAAGGACGTGGTCAGCCCCGCCCGCGAAGTGAAGGGGATCAGCGGGACGACTCTACGCCCAAGAGACCGCAGTTTGCCAAGAAGAAGGTCGCAGCCTTAACGGCGCATCGATATGCCCCAGATAGTGAGAACGCGGCTTCGGAATCTGACGTGGGCTCTGACCTTGCTGGACAGCGCGGCGGAGATTACCATAGTGAGAGAGGCCCTCCGTCCACTGTTGAAGGTGACAGCGACTGACACTTATGTTGTGATTGAAACGGCTGATACACATGTTGCTCCCCCGGAATGACTTTTTGAAATTGTACTGTTAATAGAAGGTGACATGCAGCGAACTGTAAAAGGGGTATTTTGGGAAAATCTTTCGTCTACGTATGACATTTTACTTTCGGAGGCTGACTGGCCCCCACCTTTTGTTCTCGCAGTTCCGCGAGGGGAGGAGGTGATCCTCCCCAGTTTCGCGCACACTGTATCAAGAGTGGAAGCGCTGCATTTTGCAGAAGAGTGGGCTCTGGCGCTTGCGCCGGCTGTGTACCGAAATCAGTGTGGCTGGGATAAATTATCTCCTAGCCATGAGATTCCTTTTCGGTCACAGCCGCAGCCACAACCTCAGTATCCCATACGGCGTGAAGCTAAAGCTTCTGTCGCGGCTATCCTTGAACAATTGGAATATCAAGGTGTAATTGAAACGTGTGTGTCACCAATGAATAATCCCCTTTTTACTGTGAACAAGCCGGACGGCTCATATCGTCTGGTTTTGGATTACCGGCATTTGAACTCGCATTGCCGTAACTGTGCAGTACAGAATACTCACGGCTCTGCCCTAGTGAATAGTCTTGAGCGTAAACGGTTCGAAACCACGCTAGACATTTCCAATGGTTTTTATGCACACAGATTAGATGGTCTAAGTTCCCAATGGACCAGTTTTACGTGCGGCGGTGTACAAAAAATGTTTAAACGACTCCCAATGGGCTATAAGAATAGTCCTGGAGTGTTTTCCGCCCGCATTGTCTCTCTTTTGGAGAGCTTCGATCCAGTTGCTTGTTCTTATGTGGATGACATTTATCTCACAGACGATGAACTTTGGGAGCATCTGTGTCGAGTGAACAGCGTAATTTGTAACTTTGCAGATATGGGTTACAAGTTTAACTTTGCGAAATCACACATTGCGGAGTACACAGTGTTGTTTCTGGGTTATGAACTTAACCACGAAGGAAAGGGGTTGGCTCCTCACTTCCTGGAGAAGTGCGCGCAGTTGCGCTCTCCGACAACGCTGAAAAAATTACAGTCTTTACTGGGTTTTTTAAATTTCGGGAGGACATACATTCCGGAATATGCCCAGCGTATCAAGCCTTTGTATGCCTTGATACAACCATCTTTTTCCAAATCATGCTGGCTGCCTGAGCATTCACACATTCTGCAGTCTTTGCAGGCTGATTTGCTCGCTTCTGACTACTTACAGACTCGTGATAACCAGACCAACCTGGTGATAAGAATTATCCCTGGGGCGGTGGGTTTCACGTACCTGACTTTTAATGAAGGAGATACAGTACCTATTGCTTACAAGTCACACTTGTACACTTCGGCTGAACTGCGTTTTTCCACTGTGGAGAAAGTTTTAACGGCTGTGCAGATGGCAATTCTTAAGGAACGTGCCCTGTCGCAGGGAAAGCGCATGTTGGTTGTTACCCCGTGCCCTGCCTTGGAGGCAGTCACGAAAGCCAGTGTACCAAATTCTAAAGCTTTGCACCCTCGGTGGATTCAGTGGGCTGCATCCTTGACATCCCAGGATGTCACGTTTATTTTTGACGCCGCTTTACGGTCGCAGGAGTATTTACAGTATGAATTTGTTCATCCGGCTCCTTTAGCGATGCGGCCGTTGAAGGATTTCCATTGTATCATTTACACTGATGGTTCGGCACAGGTTGCGCATGGCTCTAAACATGCCTACGTTTCCGCTTGCGCCATTGTGGTCGGTGCCATGGTGAACAATGAGTTCAAGTCCAGTGTTGTGCACACGCAAACACTAGGAGACTGCACCGCACAATTAGCAGAGCTTCGTGCTCTGATGCTCGCATTGGAGTACGCTGATCCTAGTGTGACGACTTTAATCGTAAGTGATTCTTACTACTGTGTCCAGTCTTACAATGAGAACTTGTTCTTTTGGATTCAGAATGATTTTCGTGTTTCCAAAGGTAGCACAATAAAACATAAAATGATCTGGGTCCGAGTGGCGGAACTTAAAGAGAAGCTGCCGCTCGTGTTTGTGATTCATACTCTCGGCCATCAGCGCGTGGGGGTCCACGCTGTTGGAAATTCACTTGCTGATGAGGCAGCGAAGTCTGCGGTATCAAAGTATTTAGTTGCAGCAGTCACAAGGTCCAAAAGCAAAATAGATGATGACATCTTGGCGGCTGTTGCTGCCACGGAGAAGGGAGGTAAATATCCTGCGGGTTCCCTTCGAAGTACTCATACCACTTAAGTCCCGATAAGGTTCCTTATGTGAAAATTCCTGAAGTTGGCGAACGTCTAGTTCCCAACTCGGATCGCAGGGCTTCTCTGATTACAGCGGCTCATGAAGGTGTGGCGTCTGCGCATGCGGGCGTCTCAGCCACTGTAACTCAGCTACAACAAAGGTTCTGGTGGCGGGGACTGTACAAACAGACGCGCGATTATGTCCTTATGTGTGACATTTGCCAGCAGATTAAACCTTCTACTGCTGCGCGTCCGCCTCAGACACAGTTGTACATCTCGAATAAACCGCTTGGTTGCGTTTATTTGGATCACTGCGGTCCTTTTTCTTCTGATACTGCGTTTAAATACATCTTAGTAGCAGTTGACTCATGCACACGCTTTGTGTGGGTATGGCCACATCGAAGCGCTGATTCGCGGACTGTCATTAAGGATTTGCGTGTCTTTGTGGGAATTTTTGCCTGTGGTACTTTCCATTCGGACCAGGGTCCGGCTTTCGCCTCTAAGGCGTACAAGGATGCTATGGTTTCGTTGGGAGTCCAAGTCAAGTTTTCAAGTCCCTACAGGCCCGGGGGCAATAGTGTAGTAGAACGAATGAACCGCGACTTAAAGCAATCTTTGACAGCCCGAGTTATAGGCACTGGTAGAAACTGGCTGGCCCACCTCAATGACGTGCAGCGTGCGCTTAATAATCTCCCTAGAAGGTCTCTGGGTGGGCGGACCCCATACGAAATGCTCTTTGGTATCAAGATGTACGTCCCTGACCTCGATGGTTTAGACTGCCAGGCCCAGGCCGCGGCCTTTGACGTAGATGAACATTGCAATGTTTTACAGGATCTACAAAAGACCAGAGGCAGCCTTGCTAAGGAACACTTGCCCTCCACGTCGGATGATGCGTTGCAGATCCCGGTAGTTGGCTGGCTACCCCAAGTTGGAGAACTGGTTCGTGAGAAGATCGATAACAAGAAAGAGTTTGGTCCCTCATATCGAGCACCGGTTCGAGTTCTTGGAGTGAAGGGCACAAGAACAGTCTTATTACCACCACTTCCAGGTCGTAAAGAAAACAGATTTATTTCTATTAACAATGTCAAGGCACACAGGGTGGCCGATTCTTCATAGCATGACACCGGCTGTATCCTGTCCTTCCATGGTGAGGCACTCTGTGCTGGCTATTACATCTGGTGCAGAACAGGAGGTGTCGCTCGAGATGCCTGCTATATCCAGTCCTTTATTAAATAATATTCCTGTTACTAACATTGATGAGCTGACCTATGCAGATCCTGCTGATTTATCTATGTCTGATTTACAAGCTCGTTTGGCTAACCAGTCCAGATTCTCTTTTGACTCTGATTCGGAACTTTCAAAGAAACCATCGACTATTGCAAAATATACCACGCTATTTAAAAAACATTTTTTAATTCTACCTTGGACATATGTTTGTCTGATACTATTTTCATTTTATCTTTTTATGTCAATTGGTTTTGTGTTTTATTTTTTCCGCCTGATCGATGGCCATTATGTGAAAGAAAGAACAGGAATTCGGTACCTTAATGGAACATTGGCCCCTCTTTCCTCCTCACATTCAGCACACAGACTAAAACGAGACTTAAATACAGTAGAGATTACTGCTTGGCCTGTCCTTGATGGGATTGTGTGGGATGCGGTTAGGTTTCAGATACATGGCCCCACAGAAGTTATTAATGTTCCTAATGTGCTTAGAGTAAACATGGGAGATGTGATTAAACAAAATATTCGTTCTGATGATTGGGATCTTCAGGCCGTGGAAGCATTGTTCTCTGATTTAAAATATTATGCGGCCTTTGATGCTGAGGATTTGTACTTAGATTCTGTCAATTATGGTGATTTGTTTTGTTTTCAACATTATGGGAATCATTTCTTACATAAAACAAGTTCCAGGAGGGTTCCTGTGAATTACACACAGTGGGAACATTGCCCTGCTCCTTTACAAGGGAGCTCTAGTACATTTCTGGGTAAATACTCTTATTTTACAGACTTTAATCAATCACATCCTGAGTCGTTTTATTTTAAAGTGACACAGAAATTCATGTCCAAAGTTAGACTTACCGATACAAAATTATTGTATTCGAAGTCCTTTCTAGACAGGTTAGCTATAGATGGCTATGAGTTATGGAAGGAGGTTATTGACCTTAAATCGGTTTGGGGTACCAAAGATTGGCAGGTACAAGGCACTGAGGCTTTGCATCGTGCATGTCTCATCCCGAATCACATGTTGTTTTTAAATTCTACCATTTCCCAAACAACATGCTTTGGATTGGCTACATCTAAAAAATTGAATACACCTACTATCCCTGATTTGGAAGAATATTCAGGTTGGAATAATTTCACTACATTGTCCATCAGTGGGATACAAGCACTCTTGCACAATTCCTCCTTTAATATTTCCAGTTGTGATCCGGAGGGGTGGCTTTTGTGGCAAAGAAGCTCTGATTCTTGCCAACGTCGTTTTTTGGGTTTGTCTGAAGGTTTTACACACATCAGGCCAGATCCCCGTTTTGAAACAGGTCACACTGTTACTACTTATTCAGTAGGCAAATTGTGTCAGAACTGGTTACAACATTCCACTTTGGCTGCAGTTAAACTACATCTGTCCCAGTTGAATGAGAATATAGAGCTGAATGATTTTATAAAAGGCCCGGCTAAGGGTGGGTCTAAGCGCTGGCTTTATGCTGTTTACAATGAAATTTGGAAATTTTCACAGATTGAGGCAGCTAAACGCCTGAGAGCTATTGATCAAGCAAATTTGGAAAAAGTGCTTGCAGTGGTCGGATTTACACGTTGGATAATCTTGTTTCTTCTGTTGTTGATATTGTGCATGATGAAGTGTCCACGTTATACCATGGTCAAAATCAATTACGCTCTGTAATGCAGTTTGCATGGACCCTACAGACACTTAAGTCTGGTCGAGTTCCCTGGAACTCATTGAACATTTCGTCCCTTTTCGCCCCTTTTAATCTGACTGAAAAGCAACGCATGCTTTCAATGCGTGATGCATCATTTTCTATGTTGCATATTGAGAAGCTAGAATCCTTACCTTTCTCTGTTGCTGAAACCACTACTGCCACGTGGCTTATTCATGGATTAATTACATTACCATTTCCCTTATACAAATGTACTAATTGTATGCGGTATATTGCTATAGGACGATATGAACCACTAGGCAATGCATTCCTCCATGAGGCATGGTCGTTACCATACACATACAGATGTCTGAAGGATGGAAAAGAAGTAAATCTTAATGGTGAGGAATGCACACAGTCCCCTGACCATTAATTAATATGCAGACACTTTCAGTTACACGGTTCTTGTAATCAGGACCGGCCAAATTTAGCATGTGTTTTAAAAGGCACGCCAGTTCCAGCTGTAGTTCCCACATTTACATTATTGACTAATGGTAGTTATTTGCTTTTAAACAACGAAGTATGTTGTGGGTTATTAATTGGTGTGGCTTATGTGGTAACTGTATCAGAGCGTGTGGTGTGTTGCAAAAATGTTCTATACCCACCCACGCATGGGTCTTCAGATGTCTCCATCTGGCCACGGATACCAACCTTGAAGGCGAAGTTCAATGGTTTAAGCAGAATAAGGGCCCTTTTGTCTCAAAAACAAGTGACCCTGAGTTCGGCCCGGGAAAATTATGTCCTTCACATAGCTAACACACGCACAGAGGTGCAGGCGCTTTTAAATACTGACTTGCCGTTTCATTTCTGTGAGCTGGTGCACCAGATCTTTAATGCATCTTCCACGACTGGGCTCGCACATTTTTTTAAATTGGTTAGCAGTGGCCTCGTGACTACATTTGAAAAAAATGTTGGTATCATTCCCACGTTTTTCCATTCTATTTTTTCAAGTTTGTTTGGTGGACTACCTGTTTTACTGGCTGTGGCTGCAGGCATTTTGTTATTGTTTTTCTTTATAAAACATGGATGCTCATCCTGCGCAAGAAGCCGTTCAACGCCTCCTGACACTGTGCCGTAATCGGATGCTCAATTACTATGGAACATTGCCGCTTGCAGCATTAAGCACGGCTTATAGATTGTCATTTCGGTTCACTGACTTCACGTGTGTCCAACCTGTGTTTCACTGCCTGAGCTGCGAGTTCGATTGGGCCATTGATTTGTGTCTATGCTTGAGGACTGCTCCTGACGTCGATTTTGATCAGCTAATGCGTCCCGTAGTGGCTCACGAGCTGATTTGTTCTGGCGAAAGAGTTATGGCCTTGGCAGCGATAAATGGAGTACTGGGTCAATGGGAGATCTCTGCAGCGGCGCATGCCTTTCTGACACACAGCGTTCTGGTGAACCCACCGAGTTGTCCTCTGACATTACAGGAGGATCCGATGCTGGAGGAGCACGTATGTTCTTTCCCATTGCTGAATTGGATTGCTGAACTATTTTCGGATGATGGCAGTGATTTCATACTGGAGGCTGTTGCAACTTACTTTGCATATACTGTCCAATCGTGAGATGCCTGGGAGGATTGCTTTGTTATGGAATACGACTTTCCCCTTGCTGAATTGGAGGGATGAACTGTGTTCAGATGATGGAGAGTTCAATCATGTGATGTCGCTGAGAATAACGTTAAATGTGGCACATGACTTTGGATATCGGATAAGTGCCTTGTTTTTTTCTTACAGACATTTGAATTAATGCGACCTGGTCCTACATTTCATATTTTGGAGACCTGGCGGATAACTTTTGATTCGAAAGTTTTGTTTTTCTTTTTATATTTGAGGCCACTGTAGGCATTCATACATATTCATTCATACATATTTTTTTAGCTTATTTTAGCTCAAGATTATTGAACTTTGCTTTCATTTTATGTATCTGATTTAGTATTGCCTTTCCCTTATGTTTGACGGTGCTCGGATCATTGGGGGGGTGTCATATGGATACTTCGTTACATATATTGCGTTAAGTTAGCATGAGTGTATTACATGTCTAAACAGCCATTTTTCCTTCGGCTTCAGTTTTGCGCACAACACCTACTTGTTGTTGTCGCTTTCACCCTAGAAGCGGTGATGTGATTTATTTGAGAATAATATGTTATTACTATGCTATCAGTTTTGCTTGGTACACTTGGTACAACTGTCTGCACACTGAGAGCTGCACACTCTAAGAATAACCTAACACAAGGTTGCTGGGAGGCCTGATCCTCGTACCACATTAGACATAACACAAATAACGTTGATGCCAACATTTGGGCTCTACGCGGGTTTAAGATAGAGTTACAGGGAATGAACGTAGACACTTGGTGCTACGCATGAAGAGAGCTGGTAGCTGTTGATGTGATCTACTCCTACTGACATTTAGAGGTATGGGTCCGCCCTGCTAAAACCCGAATGAGACCTTCTTAGATATAATATAATATGCTAAATAGGGTGCGCAAAATATAGGTGATATAGATTTCTATAGATTTTGCATTGTAACATGCTATCACCTTTTGCTTACTATGGATTAGTGACTATGCTGATAACTCTGATTTTTATAATATGCATTTTGGTATTATACAAGATACTGCGTTTGAGAACCTTGCATTGAATAATAAAATATTTCAAACTTGCACGTGTGTTCTTTGACTCTCAGTTTTGGTTTGAAATGATTATATAACGAAAGAGTGTTCATGTGTTCCACGATTCCTGAGGTATTCTAAAGATCATGTTCTGGTTTGTCTAAGACATGGATCATTTCATAATGATCCATGAGACACTGTAGCTAGCTAGGTAAGGGGATTTCTGATACTGAGATGAGTTTTGGATCATCCTAACTCACTGAGGTTCTAGATCTCTATGCACAGTTCTGTGAGAGAACGGAAACCCTGCTACAAGACTGCTTTGTCCATGCTACCACTAGGATTGCTGGTCTATAAGGTTGACTTTACAACCATCACCATAAAGGTTGTTTGGACTGATACAGGGTGCCCACTAGAATAGTGGTCATCACATATCAGGCCAACTTCTCACACATAAGATCATATCCTGTATGAAAAAAAGGGAGGGGTGTGTGTGTGGGGGCGGGGGGGCGGGCAAGGTTCAGAATTTGCCATTTCTCAACACAGTTGGGTTTATTACAAGTAAACATAAAGTTCCTCATCGAAGTTCATCCCTCTGGGTTGTTTTGTTCTTATTCTAATGATATATTTTGATTCCAGTTGACGTATTTTTTTCTTTTGATCTCCTAATCTTTCGTTATGTTCAACTGTATCTATTGCAAAGTAACTCATATTCAGCCAATTCCCATTTTGACATGTTAGGAGGTGCTTTGCTGTGGCATATGTTAGATCTTTGGTCTTGACGGTTCGTAAATGTTTGAGAATTCTTTTTTTCAACATACAAACAGTACTTTCTATATACAACATGGTACAGTCACACTGGATTGCATAGACCACGAATTTTGTTGAACAGGTGATCCGTTTTTCAATGTTGATGAGTCTACCCTCTGGATCTCTAATGTTCTTTTTACTTACACCAATTTTGCAGGCTTTACAGGTGTTACATTTCCTGAACCCGATCTGTTGTTCTGTTAGCCAGTTAGGTTGCTTATTTGGTGGATTAAAATGGCTTCTGACTAGGAGGTCCTTAATTGATGGAGCTTTCCGGAAAGTTATTTGTGGTCCTGGGCCAATTATCTTTGCTAGGTTTTGTAAAGCCTGCAAAATTGGTGTAAATAAAAAGAACATTAGAGATCCAAAGGGTAGACTCATCAACATTGGCATTACAAACAGAAAAAGGAAAGTAACTAACAGTTTAGTTATTCTGTGTTTCAGAACATTAACATTTGTGAAAACATTATATGGTTTATCACTTTTTTAAATGTTTTGAAATGTATGTTGAAATCCTGATCTGCTTCTAAAATCATTGGAAGGTACTGAGGGTCCAGTGAAACTTCATGGTTCTTTAGCAAAGATGTACAAAGGAGGAGTACATCGACACAGAGAATCATTAATCCGTTTGCACTGAAATAGAGAATCTCAGCAGAAATTCAACTATGCATAGGGAATGTAAAACTAGTGGCACTCTTTATATCAGATCTGATGATATCCTCCCTGAAAGAGAGAGAGGAGACAAGATCCCAGTCTAAAGACTGAGTTGAGACCTTCTTCAGGTAAAGCGCTGTCTAAACCAAGTCTAGAGGCTAAGGTGCTAAGTCAAGACACATAATAACTAAAACTCCTGATCTTTTCCAATAGGGAGACGCATATTCTGTTTCTTAAATTATTTTTGCTTGTTATTTTAGTTTATTATTTGACAAATACTCCCTTCCCTTGGGTTTTTACCAACACCTCTGTGTTATAACACCCCAGTGTAATGCTGTGGACGCAGAGGAGGGGAGGGTCCATGCTGCCTCCACAATTAAGTAGAGAGAAGAAGGCATCTTCCAAAAGATATGTCTAACAGATGAATAGATGGGGATGTTGATGCTGTGATTAACTAATGATGAGGGTCCATGCTTAAAATTGGGACTGTCTGAGTCTTCAGAAGACTTAGTCCAAAGCTAATAAACATACTTGCATGAGGGAAGATTTCAGGTACATCCTCATGAGTTTATTAAAATATGATCATTACAGAAAGCAAAAAGTAGTAAAATGGGAACTAACATAAACAAAATGATCAAAGTATAATTCAGTGAGAGGACTAACATAAGGTATACCTTTGAAGAATCATTATTAGTTGATTTTATACACGTTTCACTTCAGGCGATGTCTTATAAACAAATCCAATGCATTTGTTTATAAGACATCGCCTAAAGTGAAACATGTGTATAAAATCAACTAATAATGATTGAAAAATAACAGGAAAGAAAATATAATTGAATAAAAACATAAGAATGAACTAAATCGGTAAAACAAGTGTGGAAGTCTCTTTCTAGTAAAAAGACACGAAAGTGTGCCTAAAGGGATGAAGCTAGTGACCCACTAGCATCACATCTAGTTTATGTATCTCTGACGTCGTGGGACTCTCGACGCCACCTTTGGAGCACCAAAAAATAGCCAAACAGCTTGACAAATCAAGTGAAACATAGCTGTGCATTTGCCCTAAAAACATTTTTCACTGTTATACCTTTGAATAAAACACAAGTAAGACTAATTTACAAATCAGGTAACAGACTTACAAAGAATAGACATCATTTAGGGATCGCCAGGGTTCGCTGCTGCGACTCCTGGCATGCCCCTTGTGACCCCTGGTACTGCCTTTGAGACCCCTAGCATCAGCAGTGGCAAAATCAGATGCAGGGACAGAAGCAGCATATCCTTATGGACGTTGAAGGTGGCTTCACTCTCCTCGTTTTCTGTCAATTTTTTAGTTTAAGAAAAAATTGAGTACAAATATCGGGGATATGTCTTTCCCTGGCAGTTGAGGTAAGCAAAAAATGCTTTTAAATGTATGTATGTTCTGTGCGTAGTTTTGAGTGAGTTTATGTGAGAGAGTGTGTGTATGTGTTAATATGTTTTCATGTGTAGGCAGAGTGTGTGTGTGTATACTTCTAGACATCTACTTCTAATGTATTTCATTGGTTAAGTTATGCATAATTAATTAAAGAAACGATTTGATGTTTTATGTAACACAGCAATACAATGGCTTGTTCTGCTTATGAATGAGCGACACAGGACATCGCAGAGCACCTTAAAAAGTTTCAAAATAAAGGAATATCCTCAGCAATGCTTCCTCAAGAGAAAACAAATATTACATTTTATGCTTGTACAGACATCAAAGATGAGGCTTCATTTGAAATATTTTTCCTGAAATGGAAAAACACACAAGCAGGCAAATAGAGGGAAAACCGCGCTCACATAAAACAAATGTTGACTGTAATTCTACAAATATGAATAGCTGTCAATTCAAGCTGACTTTCCTAGTCATGCTATTGCACCATGTTTATATTATGCATTATTTTCGAACATGTATAAACTCGCCTACTGGTAGATTGCCCAGCCATACCTGAGGATCAGGGATAGAGACGTCACAGGTTGTGTGGCACAAAGGACAGAGCAGGCAAAAAGGCATTGACGCTGTAATGATGAAATAAATGTGTTTTTTTCTTGGCGATTTATATAGCACGAACTCGAAGGTATTGGAGAGCTTTACATGAGCACCGGTTGCGTTACACAAGGACACATTCATTTTTTTTGGTATGCACGGGGAGATTGTGATTTGCCCAGAATCACAGGATGTGGACGTGACCCCGAGGCTCGAAACTTGGTTTTGCCAGCTCCAAAGTCGGCAATCTAGCTGTCAGACTGCATCCTCTCCCCTGGTTGAAAGGTACTGCATTCAGCATTCATACAACATCGGCTTGATGGGCTTTCAACATGGGTTGCCAGTTTGGTGCCAATGTGTGGAAATGACTGTGTCGAAATGACCCCAAATTGTTACGGTCAGAATAGTTTTCTTGTGTGAGACCCTACATTTATTTCTCTTAGGGCCAGATGTAGGTGGCCCATTACCGGTCGGTAAACCCGAAATTCGGTAAATTTCAGGTTTATCGACCGGTATTGAGCCATTTGCTATGTAGGGGAGATTCGGTAAATACCGAATCGGTATTTACCGAATCATCATTTACCGATTCGGTATTTACCGATTCTGTATTTACCGAATCATCATTTACCGATTCGGTATTTACCGAATCGGTAAATGACATGTAGGAAGCTCTTTGAAGAGTGCTGCTGTGCTTTAAGGATTCGTTATTTACCACCAACTATTAGTTGGTGGTAAATAACGAATACCTCTGTAAATGCAAATCTGTGCATTTACACCAGTGCCATGTGGCAGACATACATGCCCTGAGGGCATGTATGTGTGCCACATGTGCACACAAGCACTAATCAGGGGTGCAACAGGGTGTCAATGTGCCACCCTGCCACCCTTGACTCTTTCCCTATTTTACCGAATCGGTATTTAACGATTCGGTAATACTTACCAAATGTTTCCCTACATAGCATTTACCGATTCTAAAATACCGAATCGGTAAAATTCGGTATTTTAGAATCGGAAAATGTACTTTACCTAGATCTAGCCCTTAGTTATTCACAGCAGTGTAATATGCCCTCTAGAGTGAAAATGGTACACAGAAATACATAGGTATAACATTACAATATAGTGTACTATCTCAGTGGTATTTGAGGTCATCTTCATATCAGGATTTCTTTCATTGCCAGGCTGTTGCTGAACTTTAGCGTGATATATATACCTGAGGCAGATGAAGAGATTCCAAGATGTTCCAGACAGTAGATTATTGTTTAATTTATTCCTGGTGTGGTGCATAAGGTTGGTCATTCATGGATCTTAAAAGGATGTATCTTCATAACATGTCTGGAGGGCATTATTTGGTGGTGGGGCAATGCCTGAGCTGTGTTGTCAAGCTTTGGGAATAGACAGCATTACAATGGTGGGCGTGCTGCATGGGCAGTTGGAGTCATTTAAAGTTCTTGGTGAACTCTTCACGGATATTAGGAAGTCTGGCATAACTTTATGAGAAGTTGGCGGATTTGGTCTACAGTTGTAAAAAAGTATTGCTGAGTTTTCATGGATGGAAGGACTTGTATGTCTATCTTTTGCATCTCATCATAGAGGCCCTTGAAGTCATCTAACCGAGAGGATGAATCTTGTCTCAGAGTGGATGGAGTCCTGTGTGAGTGTTTTTGTGTGTCACCTGTGGAGGATGGTGCGCTGTTGGAGTGTTCAGCTTTATATTCAGTGGGTGATGCTTTGTGGTTAGTTTTGAGCTGCCATTCGCCAGTCGTGCATGTATGGTCGGTCCTGTGTGAAGTTTTGTATGTGATTTTGTAGTTGTACTATACATCCTCTTCTTCTTATCTTGGTGCTGGCCTCTACTTTCAGTTGCCTCGAGGTGGTCCTTTCTAATCTATTTCTAGTGTGAAGCTTTCATCTTAACAGCAGTAAACTTTCTTTGGCGAAGAGTACTGTCGCTAGTTGAGAAACCTTATGGAACTGAATAGCAGGGTCAGACTGGCCTATCTGGCTGTGACAGAAGTGCTCAACTGACAGGTTAGTGTGTGTGCTGACTTTTCAGTTGTGTGTGGGGTTGTTTTATGGTGTGGTTGGCTGTTTTTTATTGGCGATTTTCCAAATATTACCACATAAATTGCCTCCAGCGAGCACAAAGGCATGCAGTCTTCCTGTACCTTGCAAACCACGCCTACAGTATGCCTTTACACGTTCAAAACTCCCCCGATTGGCAGATGGAGGCCACTTTTTTAGCTATCTGATTCTCTAATATGGCTCACTTTTATTTTGGTGTCCTAGTTCGACTCTGCTGAACCAGCTGCATGATAGTGCAGCTGCGCTGTAATAAAGGTATGTCATTACGTAATGTGTGGTACCAGAACTTCTGACAAAAGACCAACTTTAGATGCTATTATTCTCTACGCATATTTGCTCTAAAAAATATGGAGCATTTCTTTTTATGAAACATCTTGTGATGGTGGTGTCTAAATATTTTTCTGGTAGCTAGAAACATAAAAAAGCCTGCTTGTGCCCCAGTGCGCAGCAGGCTTACCACACTTCCATATTGCAGTCAACTGAGGTCTTCCTGCCTCCCTGTGGTTATTTATTGGTCCAGAAATGTATTTGTGCTGAACCAGATGTTAGATAAATCAAAGAACTGCTTTTAATTAACAGAAAACGTCTTCCTAATACAGTTCTAGAATTTTCTGTTACATTTTGTAATCTTGTAATAGCTGACAGGCAAAGCAATACTAAACAATACAATTAATAACAGCAAGAAAACAACAACAATATTAATAAATAATAATAATTGTATCAAATTTCAGAATGCTGTGTCATTTGATCTATTGATGTGTCTCGAGCTTTACTAGAAACTGAAGACTGATTTGCAGATCCTCAGACCTGCAAATGGCGAGTGAATCATACAGAGCAACTGTGAATTCCTGTCCCAAAGAACACATGTAAGCCACAACCCCAATCTTTTTTAAAGCAATGGGGACATCCTAATTACTGGCTTTTGAATGTTTCTTCCTGTCCTTGGCCGTAAATTACAATAGAACATTTAGCTGCTGGTTCATGAAATTACAGGAACGTGTCTGCTGAGCAGATGTTTGGGAAGCAGAGGGGAGGCCTAAACTCAGAAAACGACAGAAACGGGATAGAAGGAGGCATGGAGGGATGGACAAAAGCCGAGAAGCAGCCATGTTTTTGTGCGCGTGCTCACTGCTGAAAAAGCACAGGAAATTAGTCACACATTCATCTTTGTTCTATTATTCTGTCTTTTCTCATATTCTACAGAGAACCAGTCATGCTGTTTGTTCTGTTTGGTCTGATTCAGCAAGTACACAATTGACTTAAAAGGGTACTTAAAACCAGCATCTGAAAAAAATTATCATAATCTGTTTCGTTTTAAATTGTATTGAGTAAACAAGCACTGATGAGGCAAGGATTGTAATGGAGAAATGGGCTGGAAGGACAAGAATATAGATGATGTGACCCACCCGTGAACATGAACATGACACTCAAGTAAATTGGAACTCAAATCAACATGAGCAAACGCCTGACTAGCATTCCCACACATAGGACACAGTGGCCCTCGTTTCTTGGCGATCATCTGTTGAAAACAAACACTGAGGTGTTCTGCATTCATGGAGTGCGATAATTATCACCCATTACAAGATTTTCAGGAATAACAAGGATGTTTGTGCTTTCTGCATTATGAAACAAAATCCATGTGTTCCTGTAAATACCAGGGATTTTTACCCAATAATTATTGGCATATTTGACTTGCTGATATTTATCACAAAACTCATATCATTGCGATATGTTTGGTAACTGGAGTCACCGCACATACCGCATCACGTTGTTACATAATAAAAATAATAAAAATGTAAATTGATACTTGTATAGCGCACTACTCCCCGCAAGGGTCTCAAGGCGCTTGTACGAATACCGCTGTGGAACCCATCCTGGCTTTCCCTGTGAGGCATCCACTCCTGGGCACCCCCAAGGTGGAGGCCAGGCATCTTTAGCATTGTGGATATTAAGCAAGATAACGCCCAGAGTTGCAGAGTGGGACTCCATAATAGGCACCGAGGCAAGAACTATCAGGTCCATGGAATTTTGAGCCCAAGACCCACCGAGGCGGGGAATTGAACCCTGGTCCCGGTCCAGACCTCTGCATCAGGGTCTGCCGCTCTAACCATTGAGCCACACTTCTCCACAAGCCATGCCAAGCACATATTGACTAGACAGCCCACCCAGGAAAAAAACAGGCAATGAACTGTATGTGCGATGAACTACTAATGTAGTAAACATAAGGCAAATGGGCACAGCAAACAAAAGGACTGGCAACATTACAATCAAAATACGGAAGACAATAGTGTGAGCTTTATGTGCACACACGCACATGTTCACACAGTAACGCACACATACAGCGACCCACACACAACCATGTACACACATACCCACACATGTTCACACACAACCACGCATAGATAAAAGCACACACTCTTGACCTGGCCCATTTAAAGATAGACCGCATTCCACACACCCACACCATGGAGCCTGTGCATTAGGACATCCTGCATGCAGAGCTGCACAGACTTCCAACAACCAACTGAGGAGGAGGAGGAAAGCACATAGGCAAAGGGGATTCAAACTGTGTGAATGTGGCATGACGTCACGGATTTGGATTGCATCCAGTAGAACTGCTTAACAAATGACAACACCAGGAACATAGTCATAAAGATCAAGCAACATATCAAACCAATAAAAGGACACATGAGGGCTTGCCTGCTGAGATGAAACTACTAACTATCCTCAGATGTTATGCCGCATGTTGCCTCTAGAGAGCCACTGGAGACAGATATTTTGCAACAATTCAATTCATCTCTGGTGCAAAAATGCCATTCCCAGATGCAGTGCAGCTCCATGTGGCAAGCTTTGTTGCGTTGAATCCAAGCTCCTAGTTAAAGGTATCATTGACTGCACATAAACCTCTACGACGAGCCTCCCGATTATCTACTGCATCTGCAGGGATATATGAACCTCAACATAGAGGTGATACCTGTTTACTCACAACCTTCACTACCTACTCCAAAGGTTTTCCTGGTTCATCGTTATGCCTCATGAATGTGAAGACACACAACACATGTCTACAGAGATACAACAAGCAATACATTTTTCAACACCAGGATGCACTCATGCACTTACTCTTTCTCCACTATAGACAAAGCTAATCACATACTACCACAATTCTACCATCAGGATTCTGGGTCGTATAGATGGGCATACATTCTAACTTGACACACCATCGTCATTAGGTTAGTTTAACAATGCTGCAGTGCCTGCATCAAGGTGTTTGCAGAGGCTAAGTGCACATGTTCAGAGCATGAGACCTGCTCCAGGTCTGAATCATTCTCAACAACATTGTAATCAACACTACTGCCAATCTTAGATGACCAAAGACACCCTCATAAACATCCCACAGCACCTCTAAGAATACAAGCGTGAATAAGTGACCCCCACACCAGAATTGTCCTAGGATTGCTGATGATATAAAGAAGGTAGCAATTACGCAGGTAAGTGAGACACAGACAGGTGAGGAGCATGGATATGAATCTACTGAAAGCATTGAGCAGTGGGACAGCCAAGAGATTTCCTCACTCACACAATGTACAAGTACGCCCTAAGATAGGCTCTGGTACACCCTGCACTCCCACTGCAACAGGAATCAGCACTGGTAGAATGCCAAAGCAGATGAGAATCCCTGCACAGATTCATCACTCATCATGTCTGCTTGTTGTAGGGTTGACAGAACATCTAAAGACACTGAAGCAGAAGGTTAAAAATGATAGCTTGATTGTCCACTGTTCTCAACTGCTCCATCTGGTTCACCTTGTATGCGGACACATATACGTCGATAATTGAGGGCATCCCTCACGCTCTTACCACCACAAAATATTCATTTGGAACTTCCAATAACATGCGCCTTCCATCTCTGCTAACATGGCCTCTCTAGCATATTCCCTGTTAGTCTCGAACAATATTCTGCGAAGTTCTATTGTTTACGTCGGAAAGCATCAATCATCCTTTGTCATGAATGGGTGCCTATGTCTCATGCCACCAACTGCTGTTGCATGACTTGGCTGAACTTAACCATCCCTGTCTGCATCCCCCTTTGAAATCTTAATAATATCTGATGGCTCCCTCAAACCTATATTTATATGGGAAATACTTAACTGTTTGTGAGGTGGGCGGAATTTGCGTTGTTGCTCAATGCAAAGCTCTGCGAAACGGTAAAAAATATCAGCGAGCACGCAGAGTTCCGTGAACACGCGTACATGCTTGTTCTGCCCGTTCCCGATGCTTTTTTCCTGTTCACGAATGCTGTTTGTGTGCTCGGGGGAATATATCTTGTGAACGCTCATTTTGAAAGTGCAAACAAGCAAAAAATTCGGCAAACTCGCTGATCGCAGAATTTTTGGCAATTCCGCGTTCTCCGCGGAACGCAAAATTACCCAAATTCCACAAATTCCGCCAGCGGAATGGAATTTACCACCCATGCCTAGACTCATTACGCTCCATCGTCTTAAGATGCCCAGGTTTGAAGACGATTCAGAAAAGGGGGTGGTGATGAACAGAGTGTCTGAATTAAGCAGACCACTCTTACCCAGTCCAAAGATCAGGGCTTGATCCATCACCGTTATTTATCTCACTGCACCATCCCAGCTCAGAACCTGGCTATATGCAAATCAGTCTGTCCCTGGCCCAGTGCATCATGGGAACAGGGCAGACTAAACTACCAAGCCAATTCTTCACCAGAAAGGAGACAAGCTACCGGGGACCGGTTTCTGGCATTTCAGCCGTCTTCGGCCCGGCTTGCTTGAATCCTGATGGTGCAGTGAGAAAGGGACTCATGTCTGAGTATACCCTGCCACACCTATAGTGGCCAAAAACGATTCAGAAAAGGGGGTGGTGATGAACAGAGTGTCTGAATTAAGCAGACCACTCTTACCCAGTCCAAAGATCAGGGCTTGATCCATCACCGTTATTTATCTCACTGCACCATCCCAGCTCAGAACCTGGCTATATGCAAATCAGTCTGTCCCTGGCCCAGTGCATCATGGGAACAGGGCAGACTAAACTACCAAGCCAATTCTTCACCAGAAAGGAGACAAGCTACCGGGGACCGGTTTCTGGCATTTCAGCCGTCTTCGGCCCGACTTGCTTGAATCCTGATGGTGCAGTGAGAAAGGGACTCATGTCTGAGTATACCCTGCCACACCTATAGTGGCCAAAAACGATTCAGAAAAGGGGGTGGTGATGAACAGAGTGTCTGAATTAAGCAGACCACTCTTACCCAGTCCAAAGATCAGGGCTTGATCCATCACCGTTATTTATCTCACTGCACCATCCCAGCTCAGAACCTGGCTATATGCAAATCAGTCTGTCCCTGGCCCAGTGCATCATGGGAACAGGGCAGACTAAACTACCAAGCCAATTCTTCACCAGAAAGGAGACAAGCTACCGGAGACCGGTTTCTGGCATTTCAGCCGTCTTTGGCCCGGCTTGCTTGAATCCTGATGGTGCAGTGAGAAAGGGACTAATGTCTGAGTATACCCTGCCACACCTATAGTGGCCAAAAACGATTCAGAAAAGGGGGTGGTGATGAACAGAGTGTCTGAATTAAGCAGACCATTCTTACCCAGTCCAAAGAGCAGGGCTTGATCCATCACCGTTATTTATCTCACTGCACCATATCAGCTCAGAACCTGGCTATATGCAAATCAGTCTGTCCCTGGCCCAGTGCATCATGGGAACAGGTCAGACTAAACTACCAAGCCAATTCTTCACCAGAAAGGAGACAAGCTACCGGGGACCGGTTTCTGGCATTTCAGCCGTCTTCGGCCCGGCTTGCTTGAATCCTGATGGTGCAGTGAGAAAGGGACTCATGTCTGAGTATACTCTGCCACACCTATAGTGGCCAAAAACGATTCAGAAAAGGGGGTGGTGATGAACAGAGTGTCTGAATTAAGCAGACCACTCTTACCCAGTCCAAAGATCAGGGCTTGATCCATCACCGTTATTTATCTCACTGCACCATCCCAGCTCAGAACCTGGCTATATGCAAATCAGTCTGTCCCTGGCCCAGTGCATCATGGGAACAGGGCAGACTAAACTACCAAGCCAATTCTTCACCAGAAAGGAGACAAGCTACCGGGGACCGGTTTCTGGCATTTCAGCCATCTTCGGCCCGGCTTGCTTGAATCCTGATGGTGCAGTGAGAAAGGGACTCATGTCTGAGTATACCCTGCCACACCTATAGTGGCCAAAAATGATTCAGAAAAGGGGGTGGTGATGAACAGAGTGTCTGAATTAAGCAGACCACTCTTACCCAGTCCAAAGATCAGGGCTTGATCCATCACCGTTATTTATCTCACTGCACCATCCCAGCTCAGAACCTGGCTATATGCAAATCAGTCTGTCCCTGGCCCAGTGCATCATGGGAACAGGGCAGACTAAACTACCAAGCCAATTCTTCACCAGAAAGGAGACAAGCTACCGGGGACCGGTTTCTGGCATTTCAGCCGTCTTCGGCCCGGCTTGCTTGAATCCTGATGGTGCAGTGAGAAAGGGACTCATGTCTGAGTATACCCTGCCACACCTATAGTGGCCAAAAACGATTCAGAAAAGGGGGTGGTGATGAACAGAGTGTCTGAATTAAGCAGACCACTCTTACCCAGTCCAAAGATCAGGGCTTGATCCATCACCATTATTTATCTCACTGCACCATCCCAGTTCAGAACCTGGCTATATGCAAATCAGTCTGTCCCTGGCCCAGTGCATCATGGGAACAGGGCAGACTAAACTACCAAGCCAATTCTTCACCAGAAAGGAGACAAGCTACCGGGGACCGGTTTCTGGCATTTCAGCCGTCTTCGGCCCGGCTTGCTTGAATCCTGATGGTGCAGTGAGAAAGGGACTCATGTCTGAGTATACCCCTGCCACACCTATAGTGGCCAAAAACGATTCAGAAAAGGGGGTGGTGATGAACAGAGTGTCTGAATTAAGCAGACCACTCTTACCCAGTCCAAAGATCAGGGCTTGATCCATCACCGTTATTTATCTCACTGCACCATCCCAGCTCAGAACCTGGCTATATGCAAATCAGTCTGTCCCTGGCCCAGTGCATCATGGGAACAGGGCAGACTAAACTACCAAGCCAATTCTTCACCAGAAAGGAGACAAGCTACCGGGGACCGGTTTCTGGCATTTCAGCCGTCTTCGGCCCGGCTTGCTTGAATCCTGATGGTGCAGTGAGAAAGGGACTCATGTCTGAGTATACCCTGCCACACCTATAGTGGCCAAAAACGATTCAGAAAAGGGGGTGGTGATGAACAGAGTGTCTGAATTAAGCAGACCACTCTTACCCAGTCCAAAGATCAGGGCTTGATCCATCACCGTTCATTATCTCACTGCACCATCCCAGCTCAGAACCTGGATATATGCAAATCAGTCTGTCCCTGGCCCAGTGCATCATGGGAACAGGGCAGACTAAACTACCAAGCCAATTCTTCACCAGAAAGGAGACAAGCTACCGGGGACCGGTTTCTGGCATTTCAGCCGTCTTCGGCCCGGCTTGCTTGAATGCTTTTCTGAATCAGGTTTGAAGACAGCTTCATTCTGACATGGGCTTTCCTGTGGTTAACATCCTTCCCAGTGGCACTTTCATATTGCACATGCTTCACTGATGCAAACATTGACTCGTTCATATCAACACAATGGATACATGTGACATGTGCACACAGTTTGTCTACTGTAATGTGTCAACTACCATTATATAAGGACACTGCTGCAAAATCTGAACCTGCTGACTGTTCGCTGCATTGTAAGGGCAGGTAATATCATAGAGTAGGAGACCACAAATGATGCCAATAGATAGGGAACAGATCAGATACGAGCACACATAGTACGTACACAAATGTGACATATGGTCAGGTGTTTCTAAGACAATTGAAGTGTCACATGTTATGGGGTTTGTAGAGTGGGACAATCACCCTGGAGTATATCCTGGTACAATCGAATTTATGATAATCCAAAGAGCCTACAGTCTTAGATGTCTTAATCCAAAAGACAATTCATAATGGATATTGATTAGAATAACACTGTGGAAAGTGAATACTAAAGCTTTGCAGTGTGTACAAAAAAAGCCCAGTTACCTGAACAGATTAGAGAGTATCAGGAAACATTAAGAAGTCAGGAACAGGAACACTGGAGGGAATCAATCAGGTAGTAAGGCAAGAATATTTCTTGCCAATAAATGGGTCCTTGTTTGTGGTGTGTGTGGTAGACCATGGATAGAGATTTAAACACAACTCATTTGGAATCTAGGAGTCAATGTAGGAAGCAGGAAGAAGGAATTTAGGAGCCCCTACATAAAGTGAGTTGCAGTAGTCGGGGCATGGTGAGATGATTCCTTAAGTCTGGAAATGTAGCTGGGGAAGGTTGTGTGCAGGCCGGCACAAGCCAGTTGGTCAGTTGACTGCATTTCTGCTGACCACTAAGATCTCTATTTCAGCCCTGTGGTTGAGAGAGTTAACCCTTATCCTGGATTCAACAGACAAAAGACAGCTCTGGAAGTAGTAATGAGCCTCCAGAGAGTCGGCCTTAAGCTTGACAATCATCTGTGCATCACCCATGTAGCTCGTGAGGAAGTACTGAAGGACCAGGTTTTAGAACCTAGCGGCGCCAGGGAAAATGCCCTATGCCTTCGAGTTCCCCTGCCTTGGCAAACAGAGACACGGGACGCTTCTTGATGACGCCAAAGACCAAAGTTTATTGGCTGCAACCAGGAACAGAGATCTACAAAGCACAACACGGGTGGTTCGCTAGAGACTGCACAAATTCAATGAGCGGAGCATGGTCTTTTATGCCAAAAATCACATTCCAAAGGTGGCATAGGTTAAAAACAAAATAGCCAATCACATGGTGACATTTCAAACATATCGCATGATGACAATTCCACTTTCCGTTGTCCAGCCCACCAGAAATGACCAAGCACATTCCAATTTATTGTTCGATCAGGCCGGACAAACCCATCATAAAACCTCAACCCAAATCAGTAATCATGTCGTAAAGGAAGGAGCAGAAACAGATTGGAAGCAAGATAGAAAGGTGGGTGCAGTGTACTGTAAACTTCGACACGTCCTGCTCTTTGATCTTTATCTGACCAGCTGCTTAACAAGGAACTGGCTCAGCGAGGTCAGCATTGGGCAAGGGAGTCAGTTCGGCCAGGTCATTCAGAAGTCAGCCAAGGTGTATGTGACCCAAGGACTTGCTTGGCCGTAGTCATCTGCCTATGTGAGGGCAACCACACAAAATGGCTGCCGTCCACAAAATGGAACGAAATCCCTAAATACATAGTGTTCTCATTGATCGATTAATGCGAAAACACTCGTACACACTGCACTCTTGATTTGCGGTCCGCTGACACCAGAATCGTCTATTTCCGACGACCTTTATTGAACGGGTTCGGAACCACCGAACCTCAGACCCTCAAACTACGGAACTACAGACCCTCCTTTTGCTCTTACATAGGCAACAAACCCAAACCCATGTCAATCTAAATCTGGATCTAGCATCATCAGATCATCGATATGTTGCTGTAGCATCATCCTAGTACTTAGTACCTCTCTCTGGACAGGTCTCCTTGCACACGAAGTAGCACAAAGACCACAAATAGCAGGAGCACACTGTACACAGAGACAGAACAGGAAAAGGATAGCTAAGACCATCCCAATGACCATCAGAATCTTCCATCCCCAAGTGGATATCAATCCCCAGAACCATCCCATCAACGACCAATCTCCTTTATCTAAATGGACAGAATCGGAGATCTTATGTAGCTTGGAAATGGCCTGGAAGACTGTCAGAGCGTTGTCTGGAATGAAAACGCAGCAGCTCGATTGAATCAGTTTACATACCCCACCTCTGTCTGCTAGTATGACATCTAGAGCAACTCTATTCTGAAGTGTCATAAGTCTATCCGACTGGAGCTCAGCAGTCAAGTTACTAAGGGCACCGGCAGTTTCGACTATGGTGGACTCAACCACTCTCGTCAACTGGCGAATATTCCTGCGGTTAGCCATTGGTCCCCAGAACGGCAGAAAACCCTTAAAAAAATCTCCCAACTCTTGCCCTGCAGTGTATTCCTGACTGAAGACACCTCTAGCAACTCTCGTCTTATGGTAATCTGCCGCAGCTGTAAAAGTGGGAGGCAACAGGAAATAAACAAAACATGTGCCCGAAAAGTCAGGGGGCAACCATGTATACTCTTTGTCGTAGCAGACAAAATAAGTACCCTTAGCGGCTAGAAATGCTGGGGAAGTCTGAGACGTAAATACATAGGTGTCATCACAAACGCTCTTCCCTAGCTGAGCTCTCGGATTCTTGCCATTACCCTGCAGACAATAGCGACCCTGGGTGGGCACTATCCAATTCGGTGGAGAACTTTTCGTTCGCTGGTTAACACTCAGACTTACTCCATATCCAGTAACGTTCCAACCAATGTATGCTTGTGTCTCATCTCTCGGAATAGTCTCATACGAACTAATCCCTCAAATCATATCGACTATACCCTTGACCAGAGCACTATTCTTCGGGTTATCTTTCACTGAACGTTGGGGATAGACACTATGGGCATAGATAAACATCGTTCTATAAGCCCAAATAGAACCATTTAAGCTAAAAGGCAAAACCAAGTACGGAATACCTTTATCGGTAGTATGGGGCATTAGACCACAAATCCAACAATTCGTTGTATTCATCACTAACTGGTGTTGGTGCAAAAGTTGGATAAAGGAATTATTGGCAAATTCTAGTCGTCTAACTACCTCATGTTCAGGCACAGGGTGAATAGAATGAGAAGAAATAGTAGGTGGTGGTGTAGGTTGCACAGTGGGAATAAACGTCACTTTAAAAGAGAATGTCACATAACAAATTAAAAATATAATTAAACTCAATAGCAAAAACAAACACAGTATTAAAAATCTTTTCAGTGTGATCAGCTGGTGTATCTTATTCTTTAAATTCATTGTCCTTACAGGTCTCTCCAACTCAAAGAAATCCATCCTAACTAAATATGCTGCTCGCGATGGTAGGGTGTTCTATGCTAAGGAAGGCCTCTGTCAACCCAGGGCAACTCCCTTAGGCCAACCAGAACCTTCGACCTAGTGTCTCAGGCTTGCACTCCAAAGACTTATCAACCGCGACCCTACAGCTGAACCCGGATGACAGTTAGAAAAACAAAAATAAGTAGATCCTCGGTGGAGAGTTAACCTGTAAACAGAAAAATCATAAAAACTTCATTTATTTTATTAGTCCCACGACTCTTGGTCGCAAATTATAACGATCTTTTCCAGGCAATGTCTGTTCTTTGAATAGAAGCTCAGGCTCAGTAGTGTTCAATCGATTCGAAGGAGGCACAGCTTCTTGTAAAAGATCGTCACTTTCTTTCTCAGAATTTGTTCCAATCAGACGGGCATCGCTGAATGGCAAAAATCATGGCACAGTTTCTGTTTCAGAGTCTGGGAGTCCTTCCTGGACCCACCTGTCGTACGGTAAGGGCAATGGAGCCCGTTTGCAGTGTACGCCGTGGATCCAGTGTTTCTTGCCTTGCACTCGAACTGCAGAACGTGTAGACAGGATAACTAGATGTGGTCCTGTCCAACGGGGCTGATCGTTCTTGTTCCACTGGAAGTTTTTAATGAAGATCCAATTGCCGGGTTCAATGGCGTGGCCTGGATCTTCAGAAGCTTGTGGCAAACTCTCATAAACCTGTTGGTGTAAAACACGCAGTTTAGCCGTCAGTTCGTGCAAGTAATCAAGCAACACAGGGTACTCAAGGTCACTGAACTTTGTTGGTCTTGGTACGCCCCAAATATTCGCCGGGCGACCAAACACAACCTCATACGGACTCAAACCCATTTGCGAAGGCACAGTCATTCTTGTGGACAGAAGCGCTAAAGGCAAAGCATCTGGCCATTGCAAACCAGTGCTCGCTTGGATTTTGGCCAACTTTAATTTCAGGGTGCCATTATAGCACTCGACTAAACCAGCTGATTGGGGGTGATTTGCAGCGTGGAACTTCTGCCGGATTCCTAATCCCTCGCATACTCTCTTCATCACTTGACCCACAAATTCACGCCCATTGTCACTCCAGATAATTCTCGGCAAACCAAATCTCGGGAAAAATTCTTTGATAAGGGCTTTCGCTGTGGACAAGGCAGTATTGTCCTTCAAAGGATAAGCTTCCACCCATCTAGAAAAGGAGCAAACAACCACCAAAACATATTTCAGGTTGTTGCACCTCTCCATGTGGATGAAATCTAGCTGCAAAGCCTCGAACGGATACGTAGGAGGAGCAAAATGACCAGCTGGTGTTGGAGTTCCCTTACCAGGATTGTACATCAAACATACCATACAGTTCTTAACCAAATTCTCTGCACAATTGGGAATTCCCACATTCTGCCAAACCGGAGCCAACAACTTGCAAATCCCTTGCACGCTCATATGTGCCATCCCATGAGCCATTGTAACAACTGGAAGCACATATGCGTCAGGCAACAACCATCTTTGATGCTCAGACAAATCAGTCCAACAACCATTCAAATCCAATCTACCCTTACTTTCTCTCCATTCATTCAACTCTTTCTCTGTAGCCTCAGCTTGGATGGATTTCACACTCTCAATCGTATCTTCACACATACTTTTCTCTGGAACCCATCTCGCCGGACCTGCAACATACATTCGGCTCATCACATTTCTCGCAGTTTCTTTCGCAACTTCATCCGCAAACGCATTTCCGCGACCAACATCATCCGTAACTTTCTTATGGGCACTGCATTTCACAATCGCTACTTGTAACGGCAAAATAAGTGATTCAAGGAGCTCATTCACCAACTGCCCATGTTGGATCTTCGTTCCATGCGAAGTCAAAAATCCACGCTCATGCCACAAACGTCCAAAGCTATGAGCCACACCAAATGCATACTGGCTGTCAGTATACACATTCACTCGTTTTCCTTTCGCCAACACACATGCTCTCGTTAATGCAATCAACTCTGCTGCTTGCGCTGAATTATGTGGGATACGTGCGGCTTCAACAATCGTATGCAAAGTCGTAACAGGATATGCCGCAGTCGTATCACCATTGGGCAACTTAAAGCACGAACCATCAACCCACAAAGTACCATCACACTCTGGAAGAGGAGTATCCCTAAGGTCTATCCTCCCTTTCGTTTCTTCCTCTGTTCTCAAAAAAGAATCATGCTGTTCTGTGTCAATATCTGTCACAGCTGAAATCGGCAACAAAGTGGCTGGATTCAACGTGTTGCTTCGTTTAATGTGCACATGACTCGCTAACAAGGTCAACTCGTAACCCGACAACCGAGCACTAGTTAAGTGCTGTGTCTTGGTACGGTTCAACAAGGTATCCACTGCATGTGGAACCATTACGATCAATGTGTTGTCCATAACCAAACCAGCAGACTGTCGAATCGAAACAGCCGCTGCCGCCGTAGCTCTCAAGCAACTCTGCAACGCTCTAGCTACCGGATATAAAGTTGACGCAAAATACCTACATTGACGTTGCTTATCGCCAAACTGTTGAGTCAAGACTGACAATGCACATCCCTCTCTCTCATGGACATACAATGTGAAAGGCTTACTGTAGTCGGGAGTACCCAAAACAGGAGCCAAACACAACGCATTGCGTAATTCGGAAAAGCTCTTCTGACATTCGTCAGTCCAAGGAATAGGATTTGGAGTATCCTTAACAGTAAGAGCTATCAAAGGTTTCGCTAACAAAGAAACATTAAGTATCCACTGTTTACAGTACGATGTAATACCCCAAAACGCACGTACTTCTCTCTGTGTTGTAGGCACACTCATTTTCGCAATCGCCTGAATTCTTTTTGGGGTCAGTTTCCTTCCCTCCTTCGATAAGAGGTGACCTAAGTAGGTTACATCTTGTCGACAATATTGCAACTTGGAGAGAGAAACTTTGTGATGAAAATCAGATAAGTGGCGTAACAACGACAAAGTAGCTTCTCTACAAATATCTGCATTGTCAGCACCATCTGGTAAAACCAACAGATCAAGTTGTGTTTTCAAAGCTTGGCTATAGATCGATGGACTCTCGCAATAGCCTTGAGGAGCGCGCTTAAAGCGGAAACTTCGTCCTCCTAAAGAGAATCCAAAGATGTATCTACTCTCCATGGCAATTGGGATGCGGAAGAAAGCATTCTTCAAGTCAATCACCGAAAACCATGTGGCCGTAGCCAGAATCAGAGGCAACAAAGCGGTAATATCAGGCACAACAGGAAACTGCGGAACGACAATCTTGTTCACTTCGCGGAGATCAATCACAAACCTATATACAGGAGGCTGTGAAGAATCAGTTCTTTCAGAACAGGCAAAACAGGACTATTACGCACATTACCTCTCGTTTCCTCAATCACACCCTTTTCGATCAGATCATAAATGATCGCTAAAAGTGCACGTTCACCATCACTCGAGATACAGTACTGTGGAATGCGCGGTAACTTAGCATTCGCCTTCAGTGTCACAACATATGGAGGAATCTCCAAAAGACCGACATCGTTCGGACCAGTAGCCCACAATGAATCTGGTAAAGAAGACAATTCAGGTGGAAGTCTGTCTTTCGATATGTACATCGGAGAGATCACTCTCTCACTCAACGTAAGATGTACTCCTGACGGAGAACAATACAACGTCGCATACAATCTCTTCAATAAATCCAATCCCAACAAGTTCTCAACACAACCTGTAGTCAAAATGAGGGGTGCTTCAAATTTACGAGGTCCAACAGAAAGAGACAACGGAGCAGAAATCGGATTTGTAACCGGGGCACCAGAAAAACCTACAGAAACATTCTCAAAGCCAGACAAAGGTGCGCCAGGGAGTTTAGAGTGCATTATAGAACTCTTTGTAGCTCCACTATCTAACAGAAAATGGTCTGACACACCTGATGCAATCACTTCAACATAAGGTCCACTCTGATCTACTGGAACTGAAACAACTCCCTCTCTTTGTCCATGGCTGTCCTAGCAATCGTTACAATCCACTTCCTCACCTTCAACGTAGTAATCATCCGTATAGTACTGAGCTGTCCTACCAAACGAACCCTGCTGCTGATCAAAAGTATTCATTGAGTTCTGTGGAGGCAAAGAACGCCCATTTAGTCCGCGACCTCTACCTCTAGGCGCTTGTTGAGCACCTCGACCTCTCACACCAGAAGCACCATTCGTGCGCTGCAACAAAACCGGACAACTATTCTTGAAATGGCGCTCTTCTTTACAATACGCACACTGATTAGGCCCATATGGAAAACGCTGCTGAGAAGACTCGTTCCTTTGCGAGTTTCTCGAATATTGATGATTCTGCTGATAATCGCGTTGATTATTAGTACGGGGTGGATAAGCTTGTTGTAGAAGAATTTTGGTCTTCAATTCCTTACTCTTCTTATCCGCTTTCTCTATCTCATCTTTGTGCCTATTTTCATAGTATTGGGCTGTAGCTAAAATCTGCGCTGACGTGGAAACAGCCCAAGCACTCTCAGAATCTTTCAGCTTATTGCATAAATCAGGAAGCAAATTATGTACAAATTTGTCGACGAACAATCTCTGGCCACCCTCAGTAGCCATATCCTGACCACTATGATCTACAAAGGTCTCTTCAAACCGTGTGAAAAAGTCAGACACCGTCTCATCTTTCTTCTGCTTACAAGCAGACAACTTGTCCCAATTAACACGCACTTCAGGCATTAAAGTCTTCATATAATTAATTATCCTACCAGGGAGTTGAGTAATGATATCTTCAGGCTTAGCACCTCCTACTTGTCTATCATTCGCAGCACTAATATTAACCCATGTATCGTCCAATTCTTGATCATGATCCGTATGACGAATCGTACCCCAAATAGGCTGTGGAACAACATTTCCAAACAACATATCTATGTCTGCTAAGTTCATGATGCACGAACTCACAGTCTGAGTGAGCTCTTTATAATATCCTGCTGGATTTTTGCGCGGATCAGGCAAAGACTGCTTAATTGCTAAAACTTCAACATGCTTCCAAGGGACATGTACCCAAACACGCTGGAAGTGTCCAGGGACAGGTGGATTAACAGTTGCATCAGTAGGTCTCCAAACTGGAGGAACCTCACGCATCGGATATTGACGCGCTTTTCTCCTAACTGACGAATCAGGCTCAAACAATCTCTCAGAAGGAGTGTCACTACGAAATGACAAGATAGTCGCAACTGCTCTCCCAACATTATGAGGACCCACAATGGTCCCTTTCGCAAATTCAGAACGTATTCGGTACAACTCATTAGGAGCTTTACCTACTTCTTCAACCCATTGTTCATGGAGGAACACACACATCATGTCAAAGACGTACCGTTGCTTAGGTGCTTCCCATTGAAGGAAGACATCCATAACACCTTCAAGATCATACTGAGAAGCGTACGCAATCCATTTACGCACCAAATGATCCAAAACTGTACGTTCATCTGTATCAGGCAACTGACTAAGTGATTGTCTACACTCACTAACAGGAGACATACCCAATTGTCCCAACAAAGGAGAAAAGAAACCAGAAACTGCAGCAGTCATTCTCTGTCAAGCAGAAGGAGAAGGTGAAAGAATAAGAGAAGACGGAACAATAGTAGAAGAATCCAAAGTCGGAACAGAAGAAGTATTATAGATAGGCGTAGGAGTAGCAGACGAAGAAGGAGGCAAAGTTGGCGGCCCATGAGGAGGCTGCGCCAAAGGAATAGTAGCCAACGGAAGAGGAGCTGGCTGTGGAGAAATTGCAGGTGGCACAACAACCGGAGGTTGTGGAACTACAACTGGTGGCGGTGGTGCCGTAGCATTCTGTGCATAAGGAGGTGGCGAACTCAATAGATGCGACATTAAAGGATCTTTCGCCAGATCTTTCTTTTCTTCCTGCTCTTTACGCGGCAAAGGTGGGTAGCACTTATCTACCGCTAACTTCCTAATCCTAGGCATCTGTTCGCTCTCTTGCTCTTCCTCATTATCCCTATACACTATAGCAGCTTGCACCATTGACAAACCTCGTTCTCGTTTATTCTTCTTCACTAATTTAATTTCTTTCTGTTTGACTTCTTTGCGCCATATGCGGAAAGAGTCAAACATTGCCGGCCGGGCTTTCTTTTTGAACAGTTTAACTTCGAGGTTATCCAGAATCTAAGTTTCAAAACTACCGTAACGGGGCCACTGTAGGACACCGTCTTTCTTCGTATATTTTTCCCAGATGTCATTAAAACTAACAGGGCCTACACCATGCTTCACATAGAGTTCGTATGTAGGAGTTGCAATCGGAGAAACCGGACACAAATCCTCTAACCGGGAATCCTTGAAACAACCAAATATCTTTCCAAGTCTGCTAAGACCAGGCATCTTCGCTCACTAGTCTAGCTTCAAACTTCAAGGGAAATCTAAAAATGATAGCCTCGTGAATACACGAGTCCCTTGGCTTTGGGGCCTGCAGGTATCAAATCAAAGCGATCCACGAAGGGATACCAAACAAACTAAGGGCTGGGAGACGCTCCACTCATACTTAACTGAAATGTCGATGGCGTCACCAGAAGACCAGTCAAACGTCTCGCTCTACAAATCGTCTAGGGCTCCAAGACAGGGCGACAGTCAGGGCAGCAGTCCTTCGTAGCCGTCGGAAAGCGGGGAACCTCGCAGCAAAGACTTTCGGACCACGACGACATACAGGGGTCGATGAAGTGGCAGGTCTTCCTCCAGAATTTCCACACGAAGCTCTCCACGATCTTCAGGCTTGGACCGGTACCGCTGAAGTCGCCCTACGTTGGGCGCCAACTGAAGGACCAGGTTTTAAAACCTAGCAGCGCCAGGGAAAACGCCCTATGCCTTCGAGTTCCCCTGCCTTGGCAAACAGAGACACAGGACGCTTCTTGATGACGTCAAAGACCAAAGTTTATTGGCTGCAACCAGGAACAGAGATCTACGAAACACAACATGGGTGGTTCGCTAGAGACTGCACAAATTCAATGAGCGGAGCATGGTCTTTTATGCCAAAAATCACATTCCAAAGGTGGCATAGGTTACACACAAACTAGCCAATCACATGGTGACATTTCAAACATATCGCATGATGACAATCCCACTTTCCGTTGTCCAGCCCACCAGAAATGACCATGCACATTCCAATTTCTTGTTCGATCAGGCCGGACAAACCCATCATAAAACCTCAACCCAAATCAGTAATCATGTTATAAAGGAAGGAGCAGAAACAGATTGGAAGCAAGATAGAAAGGTGGGTGCAGTGTACTGTAAACTTCGGCACGTCCTGCTCTTTGATCTTTATCTGACCAGCTACTTACCTACTTACTTGGGGTACAGGGGTATTTTAAGGGTTCAGGGCTAGATTTGGGTTTTGGGGTACAGGGGTATTTTAGGGTTCAGGGTAGGTTTGGATTTTGGGGTACAGTGGTATTTTTAGGGTTCAGGGCTAGGTTTGAGTTTTGGGGTACAGGGGTATTTTTAGGGTTCAGGGGTAGGTTTGGGTTTTGAGGTACATGGGTATTTATAGGGTTCAGGGCTAGGTTTGGGTTTTGGGGTACAGGGTTTTTTTAGGGTTTAGGGATAGGTTTGGGTTTTGGGGTACAGGGTATATTTATAGGTTTAAGATGGGTTAATGTTTAAGGGTGTTGGGGTATTTTAAGGAGTAAGGGTGGGTTATGATTATGGGGTGCAGGGGTATTTAAAGGGAGCAGGGTGGGATTAGCACACGATATGAGACAGGGCATGAAGGGCGGAACGTACCACACGCCCCCAGCACACGCCCACAGCACAACGCCCACACGCCCACAAGGGACTAATTTGCTGGCACGGTTCTTTTACCTTTTAAATGTATATGGTGGGCGTCTGCATAGCCTATGTCCTTCTGCTGCAACTGCCCTTTCTAACGCTGTATTGGGTGTTGTGATTGGTGCTATGGTTCCTGAGATTACCCGCCTCAAAGGTTTGGGCTCTCTCTTTATTATATTAGTATGGATATGGATATGGATGGATAGAGTTACTCCCAATGGGCAGGACTTTAAGAATTTCAGTAAGATGTGTTTAGCTCAGAGGCAGACAGGCAACAAAACTGCCAATGCTTTTAAGTGGGATGAAATAAAATGTGTGTGGGAGAAAGGAGATCTGTTATGGATGTTACCAGCGTATGTAGAAATCCTCTTCAATATGGATGCCCTTTGTAATTAAGGGTGTGGGATAAACACGTAAAGTAAAACCCTTTGCTTCAGACAGTCAGCCGTCTTACCAATATTTGGGTGGTACTAAGTTTTCTGTTTTTGCAACCGTACATATCATACAACAACATACACCCCGTGTAAGCCAGAACTATTGCCAACACTTGTTAGAAGCATCTGCTAAGTGAGTAACAACAATTATATTGGTATATATAATTAGAATGAAGATATTTCAATTGTGAAAATATTAAAATGAAATAAAAATAACTAATGTCTGTCGAAGTGTAGTGGTCTTCGAAGTGTCTTGTTCACTTCGGTTATTACCTTCATGCCACTTTCCCCCTTAATCTCCCAGTCTGTTAGTCTTTCCCATAAAATGGAAATTACAATAGACAATTATGTGACCGTTGACCTTTTGCCCTCCACAGGGAGGCCAAGGATTGGATGATCATGTAGTGTGAGCTCCACGACGCACTGACAGGCACTATAAATACATTGCACTGCATTGATCCTCAACTACAGGATTCTAAACTGTTCCGATTCATGAACATCCATTCACAAGATGAGCACACCCACACTCCTTAGGGGCACTCAGTGTACAAAAGGCACTGCACACAAGCTGTATGCTGCATTGAAAAGTACAGAAACACATCTGCAGAAACAAGTACTCCAAGGGAATACAAGACGATGTAAAACGTGCAATGTATGACGTGCAAACTGGAAGATATTGCGGAAATAGCAGAGCCTGTAATATCTTATACGTTTTTTGGGAGGGAAATGACAAGCACAGTGCTATTTGTCTGTGTGTCAGTTATTCATGTTAGACCATGCAAGCCGGACTCTTGCTTCCGCACAACCCATTTTATCAGAAGACCAAATAAAAGTTACATTTAATAAACAGTCCATTATTTTCAGACTGATAGACTTTGCACAGTGTCTGTCTGTCTGTTTCTACATTATGGTTTGGGAAAGAGTTTTGCATCAATAAATAAGCACGTTCAGTGCTGTGTCTGAAGTTCTTTTTCAACAAAGCATCACTACACATTTGCCCCCTATATTCAACAAACATTTATGAGCTGCTGTGTTCTACCCTATACAGAAGCTGTAGTCCCTCAACCATCACACAGCCTCCGCAGTGCTTAATTTGTGCCGGCGGTCGCCAGTGTTTGGCGACTACACTTAGGGGCAGATTTATATTGGACTTGCGCCACGTTTGCGTCACGCAACGGCGGCGTAAATGTGGCCCATCCCTGCGACCTATTTACAACGTTAAGCATCTACGCAGATGCGCCACGTTGTAAAGGCCACTAGCAAAAAAATGGGGTGACCCAAGAAGTCAGCAGACCTGGGTAATGATTATCATACAAAAACAATGGTCTCTAACCTTTCTTTTGACAAGAACCAGATTAATCAGGTACTTAGTTAGACTTTCACCTATTCAATGGGCCTGTATATCAGAATTAGCCCGATCCACTTAATGTCAATTTTATCCACAGAGAAACAAAGAAGAGAAACAACAGCAAAATATTCAAAAAGACATAGGGCAGTTTTAATTCACTTCATTGTATGTCTGTCTCATAACAAACATTTGTGGTTGCCCAAAAGAAGGCGTGCAAAAGAATAGAATTTCTAAAGTGCTTAATAGAAAGAAGTAAGAAAACAACAGTAAGGAGAGTGATATTTACAACATCATGTGTATAAGCAGTACATTTGTACAAATTAATTCATTAGGTCCTGGTGTGTATTTTGCAGTTCTAAACACAGTTTATCTCAAATTGGAGACTTTGCATCCAAATTTAATGTTGCACACACAATTTTTTATATACAACAACATCCTATGGATACACTTGGTTCAATTGATAGAAGAACCGATATTTACAAAGCAAATTAAGTGAAGTGACTCTGTGAACTAAACCCCTTGTAGTCATCATTTCCTTTAATCATACATTGCCCAAGCCTACAAGGGTATATTGGGTTTCCCACCTTTCTGGCATTGTAAATGCGGCGCACCATGGGTGGCGGAGCTGCGGCGCACAATAACTGGCGCATCCCTGGGGATGCGCCAGTTATTGTAAATCTGCCCCTTAATTTCCAACATCGGCATAATGACAGTCCACTATATGGTGTCTAACTTTAATATGATTCAGAAAAGGGGGTGGTGATGAACAGAGTGTCTGAATTAAGCAGACCACTCTTACCCAGTCCAAGGATCAGGGCTTGATCCATCACCGTTATTTATCTCACTGCACCATCCCAGTTCAGAACCTGGCTATATGCAAATCAGTCTGTCCCTGGCCCAGTGCATGATGGGAACAGGGCAGACTAAACTACCAAGCCAATTCTTCACCAGAAAGGAGACAAGCTACCGGGGACCGGTTTCTGGCATTTCAGCCGTCGTCGGCCCGGCTTGCTTGAATCCTGATGGTGCAGTGAGAAAGGGACTCATGTCTGAGTATACCCTGCCACACCTGCTTAATTCAGACACTCTGTTCATCACCACCCCCTTTTCTGAATAACTTTAATATGAGCACTACAATGCAGTGAAATAATTCTACATAGGATAAAGATGACTAGTATCTGACTCCTACGTCATTCTTATAGCTACGGGGGCTGGGAGTAATGTGAATTGGCACATTTTTAGGGGTACGATGGCTAGTAAAAGGTATTGACACTGGCAGCGCTGGCAGGGGCCAAGGTGGTGTCAGCTGCAGTGGCCTCCTGAGAAGGACACTGACCCTTATTATTATTATTATTATTTTTTTTTTACAAATTAAGCACTGACAGAATCATGGCGTCAAAAGGCGCAGCAGCATGTCACAATGTATTTACTGCACTAAAGTAAGTCAGAACCTGTTTTTTTTTAAACCGGAAAAAGAAAGTTCAAATTATGCTTATGTGTGCGCTCAGAGCCTCGTGAGGGGCATGTAGGTGGAGGCGTGGCGCGCGCGCGCACTCATTTTAGGGGGAGCATTAGTTACGATAACGTATCCTGGAGCAAATTAAGGATTGGATCAGCTTTTTGAGGCTTTCAGCTGAAAGGAAAGTTCTGACAGTAAAAACAAGTTGCTGTTCCCTTTGTGACTTGTTCAGTTAGGGAAAGAGAATAGTCAAAGGCCCCACCAAGATGAGAAGGAAGATGTCCAGGTCTGTGGTCTGTCAAGCAGATCACCACACTGTTGGAGGGCTATATGGTCATTTGTTGCCTAGAAGGGTCAGGATACCATTATTGGAACGCTGCATTTTTCATGATTCCAGTCTGCCTTTTCTGATCCATATGTAAGCTAGTTTTGTTTATTATATGACTTTGAACAGGCTGTGGACATGCTCCCTGTGTTCATCTCTACCAGTGTCTGTTCTTGTATTACATCCGGTATGAGATGGAAGATCACAGGCTCTTGCCATACCCTCATGTTGTTAGTGAATGTAGTGCTATTCTGGTAGCTCTTCTCGATCCCTGAGCACCATGCTACTGTGGTGTCCGTGCTCACACAATCCAAGGCATATGCAATCCCACATTTTAATAAAACCTATTTCAGGGCTGTCTGCAGCCTGGAAAAATGCTCCAGGAGTATACTATAGGGGGATACTTTGTTACGTAGGAATAATTGTGAAATATGGTAATTGTTATATGCTAATCCTGCCTCTTGCACTGCTCTGGCATGGCATATGAGGGCTGCTGCTCCCTGCATACGGGATTGTTGTCACTGGCAGTGTCTTGGTGGAGCTCAATGTGGTGATGAAGGCCAACTGTTTTACACCAGCTGCTTCAGGTGTTCTGTTACAATGAAAGAATCTCTGAACAATCCAATGACCTCACCATTGGCTGAGCAGCAAGGCAGACTACAAGAATAGGAAGGATGCATTAACCAACAAGTAGATTATAACATGTTCCTTACCATCCCTGCCCTCTGTGCTGTATTGCTAGACAGGTCCAGTGGGCACTTTAGCAAGTGCTGGTATGTTTGTGCTTCGCCCATGACCCTTAGAACTGGTGTCTTCATGGCACATCCTACTTCTGTATGTGTACTTTCCACATATTCAACATTGATAGTTTCACATTTATGTTTTGATGGTGACATCTGTGTTTTTTTAGAGGATATTTTTCAGATGTCCTGTATTAGTTTATTGTGCTAAGTGATAGGTTTGTGCTATTACACTAAGCCAGGCATGCAATACTTATGTATTTTCTGACAGCCCATAAACATCATCGCAGCGGCAGCAGAGGGATGTAGATTAAGGGGCAGATTTATGTTAACTGGCGCATCCCCAGGGATGCGCCAGTTAATGTGCGCCACAGTGCACCACAGCTGCACCACCCATGGTGCGCCGCATTTACAATGCGGCGCACCATGGGGCAAAAACGGCACGGATGCGTGACGCATCAGTGCCGTAAAGGTGGCGCATTGCTGGATTTGCGTCGCAAGCGCGACGCAGCTCCAGCAAGACTCGGGTGTGCCCCATTTGAACAATGCTGCGTCAAGACCTACGCCTGCTTCAAGCAGGCGCAGGGTTTTGACGCAGCATTGGCCTGAAAGTGACTGAGTGAAATCTTATAGATTTCCCTCAGCCACTTTTGCGAGGCGCACCTGCCCCGGAACGCCCACCCTGCGCCGGAACGCCCACAAGTGGCGCAGGGCTTTACAACGTGACGCATCTGCCTAGATGCGTCACGTTGTAAATGGGTCGTAGGGATGCGCCATGTTTACTCCGCAGTTGCGTGACGCAAACGTGGCGCATTCCCAACATAAATCTGCCCCTCAGTTCTTAAGGCCCCATTTAGAGTTTGGCGGACGGATACTCTATCACAAACTTGACAGATACTTGCTTTATTACAAGTGCATATGGGAATTCATTAAGTATACTCATACCAGAACGTTGACTGCAAAATGCTAATATTTGCTCAAAAACGTTTTGGGATTGGAAAATCCTGTCCAAATTGCAAAAGAGGTATCTCTAGTCACAATTAGGAAGATTAGGAAGACGCATGAAAAGGTTGTCCCCTCAAAATTATAAATGGAAATGAGACCTATCGGTGGTTTTTGACCCCAACTCTGGTGGCAAATGATTGCTATGTTAGTGACTCCTCGAAGGACGTGGTAACAAATGCATAAAAGGGGAGCTACTGGACAGCTTCCCCTTTGGGTATCATGTCATGTGGAATCGTGGTGCGCAGGGAGTGGTTCCATGCCTGAAGTCTTCCCAAATAGGAAACATTTTCTAAAGTATTTTATAAACAAAGGATGCTTTAAAAATGCATCTTGTGATGAAACTCTGCTGTTCCTTGTGGGCCACCATCCCTATGGGGCCTACCCACAAAGGTATTTTGTAAAGTAGTACTCTTGTAATATTATTTCACATGCACTTATATGATTTTGTGAATTGGCCTGAAAACATCATAAATAGGATTACGATGGTAATAGCCAGAGAACATTTGTATACAATTTGCCAGCATGCGGCAGAACTTGATAGATGTTGTGAATATATAATGGGGTTGGAGGAATGCACCGGGGGAGACCTCAATAAAAAGTGCCAGAGGAGATGGGTGATGTTCTCTGGGATATATGTGGCAAATGCTGTTCCTGGAGTTTCATGTGGATCTTGTCTGTCTCCTGCTTCTCGATGAATGTATCCTTTCCCCCATGCACTCTGACCTGTGATATGACCTGCCTGTATCCAGAAATCTCAACATCAGACAGCCTTATGTTGCAGTGCAAGGGAAACAAGAATTAGGGTGCCCTCTCTCAATCTAATGTGCATAAAAGCCCTGTTTATTCAGTGAACACTTCTTCTATATGTCTAGGCCCTAAACAAGTAAGTGATGGAAATCCTTCTATTAAATGGAGGAATTAATTTCCAATGTTACTACCTAGATTTTAGCTCTTGAATATATGTGGTGACTTAGCTAGTGCAATGTATAAAGGACACACCTCATGGGAACCGCTAATAGGTACACAGATTTATCTTTTAATGTGTCCCAAGCTTTACGTCATTGGTGCTTGTCCCCTTTTCATGATGGATCCTACCTAAACTTATGGTCAGCAACAATACAATTGGTTCCAACAATATGTGTCTTTTGGATATTGTGCCAAGGAAAGACCTAAAGCCTGCTGCTAATTTGTTTGAATTTGCTGCATTTACTCATTCTAACTTAATGAGTGCTCCATCAAACAGGTTTAATAAAAAGCATGCCTGGGAATATATGTGTTAGCTTGCTTATTGTTCTAAATAAATAATCCAAGTTGTAGACAAGGTGGTAGTTCCAAGTGGTTCTTTATTTAAACTCCAATTGCAGATGTAAGTAAGATGGAAATAAGATTAAAGTAAGATTGTAGAATAGGTGTACAGCCCCACCTTTAGCAGTCTCCCTCTGCTCAGCCTCTCATCCTCCAACTGACGCTCTCCACCAGTCCACACACTAACATTCCATGACATCATACATCATTCTCCAGCCAAGCAGGCTGAACAAAAGAGAGAGCATTGATGTGAAGAAAGAAGAGAGGAATTAACCATTACAACATACCCTCTCTCTTCACAACAAAAGGCAAGAGAAGAATAGGGAGTAAAAAAACAGATGGCAAGGAGTATTATCAGAATGTGATAATACATACAAAAAAAATGCAATAATGGAATGCAATAATGCAATGACAAAAAATGAAACAAAGTGCAATAATGCAAAACCATAAAGTGCAATGTAATAATAATGAAAATGCAAATGTGCAATGCAATCATGCAACCACCTAGACTGCAATATAATGCAATAATGCAATAACAAGAAATTAAATTAAATAATACAACAGCAATGAATGCAATTTTTTTTTAAATATAAACAAATTAATGGCACGCACACCATCCTTAGTGCTCACCAGGGGTGTTGGTTGTCTTCAGAAAATAAATCACTGTTGCTGCTTGAAGCTTGTAATACGAAATAGCTTGACTCACATGAAAGATGCAGGTCTCTGTGGATGAGTGATAAGCAGTGTGACAGTCACATCTGGCATGCCCGAGTTGGAGGCTGACCGGTGTCAAGGTCACTGGTGGGGCTGGGGTGCCAGTTTCTTTAAGTAGTTCTTGAATATTCACGTAGATACGTAATCCATAAGTTGTAGTTCCTCTTCTTTAATTGCAGTATCAATGCTCCTTTCCTTTAGTTGCAGTTTCAATGTTCCATGTAAAAGAAAATTCAAAGTCTGTGGGTTCAAGAGTCCAAACGTCGCCAAAATGTTCTAAATAAATAATCCAAGTTGTAGACAAGGTTGTAGTTCCAAGTGGTTCTTTATTTGAGCTCCAATTGTAGATGTAAGTAAGATGGAGATAAGATTAACGTAAGATTGAAGTATAGGTGTACAGCCCCACCAGAAGCAGTCTCCCGCTGCTCAGTCTCTCATCCTCCAACTGACGCTCTCCACCAGTCCACACACCAACATTCCATGACATCATACATCATTCTCCAGCCAAGCAGGCTGAACAGAAGAGAGAGCATTGATGTGAAGAAAGAAGAGAGGAATTAACCATTACAACACTTATATTGAAAACAACATAAATAGTGGGACCTGTGTTCAAAGCAGGGTCAACATGTTTCACAAAAAGTAACTAACTTAACCTGTGCTTAACCCATAGGTTGCTTGGCACAAAAGGAGTCAGGTTTAACCTAGAGGCAATGTGTAAACTATTTATGTAGCACGCTAATGGTAATAAAGTCAAAACGCAACACAAGAAACATCCTGCATCAATTTAGAAAAGTAGAGTAGAATTGAATGAATTATGTGATATCAAAAATGATAAAAATCCAATGAATTATGTGATACCAAAAATGATAAAAATCCAATCAGTTGAACCAGAGATATGGAATTTCAAAGATTTAAGTAGGTATATTGCCTACAAGCACAAAGCGCCACTTGCGGTCACCTGGTCATGCTAGACGGAGGAAAGTTTCACGTTCAGGCCGACCGCAATAGAGCAGGGGCTGGATACAGGGACCAGGTTAGTCCCTTGAAAAAGTTACCTTCTCAGGGGCACAAAGTACAGTTTGCTGTGAAGGAGGCCAGGAGGAACATCGACTACGACATGGATGGTCGACGCTGTAGCGTGAAGAGCAGGTCGGGGGTTGTGTATGGTTGTTGCTGTGGCGCGAAGATCCGTTCGAACGTTGTGGACGGTTGTTGGAGATTTGTGTTGGCAGTTACCACAGGCTGTTAATACTGTACCGCAAGTGCAGATCTCACATTGCTGGTTGTCACTGTATCATGAAGAGTCAAGTTCATTGGAGCTTCGTTTTGGTGGATTGCGCAAGAGGCAAGATCTCAACATGAACATGCCCATTCACAGTTACGAAGAGAATAAACATCAGGATTTCTCCCTTAGGTCCACAGTAGTGCACTCTGATGCCAACCAAGTGCCCATGACCTGGGGAGGCGCCTCTTGTGTATCAGGAATTCATCTTTCAGAGGCCTACATGTCTCAGACAGGCCCAGTTGGAAGTCCAGGCAGGGCCAGTTGCAGCAGGTCAGCTGGGAAGTTGCAGTGAGGTCGCTGGAGCATGGTGTGTCCCTGTAGCTCAGAAAGGAGTTCAGCCAACTGAATCCTGAGATGAAGGGATCAGGTTCAGTGTTCCTTCTCAGACAGTAGGGCAGGCCTCCAACAGCATGCCAGTCCTCTGTTAGCAGGGCAGCCCTTCTTCTGTAGTATCCACAGGTCCAGGAGTGTTCTGAAGAGTTGCTCTGAGGGTCCAATATTTATGCCAGGTGCCAGCATTGAAGTGGGAGAAATTTCTAGACTTCACCCCGCAACTAGTTCTGGAATTTCCTTCCTTCCTGCTCTGGTCCCAGGTTGTTTGGAGTCACAACAGGTTACTGTGAAGTTCTTTGTGTGTGTGCTGAGGCAGCTTCTTTGAAGTGCAAGTGTGGTAGGTAACAGCCTTCAGGTCAGGATGGCTTATCCTGCGAACATCCACTCACTCCTTGGGATAATGTCTGGAGGAATAAACAAAGGCCAACTGCCAACTACACCTAGTCATTTGATCAAGGAAATAGGCTACAGGCACCAAGTGGTTATAACAACAACATGTAAACTTTCTAAAACTTAAATTTTCAGAATTATGACTTAAAATCTGACTTTACCATTACAGAGGATTTTAAATTACAATTCATTAGAGAGCAAACATGACATTTGCACCTATTCCCAAACAAAAGTTATTCCTTATTAATTGTAAGAAGGTAACCCAATGTTATCCTACAAGATAGGCCTTGCAATAGTAAAAAAATTATTTAAGAGTTTTTCACTACCAGGACATGAAAAACGTAAAAATACAAGTTCAACCTTTTAATTACAATGCACCTTCCTCTATGGGCTACCTCGGCCCGATCTTGGGGGTGACTTATACTCAATAAAATGCGTTAGATTGCCAAGTCAAATGGATAGTTTAAAACTGCATTCAGGCTGCAATTGCATATTTTAAGGGCTACGTAAGTGGCAGGCCCACTAGTAGAATTTAATTTATAGGCCATGGGAATATGGTATCCCACTCTACAAGGGACTTATAAGTAAATTAAATATGCTAATCAGCTGTAAATCAATTGAACCATGTTTAGAGGAGTGAGCACAAGCACTTTAGCACTGGTTAGCAGTGGTAAGGTGTGCAGACTCCTAAGCCAAACAAAAATAAGGTTAATCAAAATGGAGTTAAGTAGGCAAATAGTTTAGGGAAAGACCACCCTAAGGCGGACAGGTCTAACAGAGGCCAGCTCGCTTCTCCTGACTAGTTGACTTGTTCCTGGCTTATGTGAATATCTACTTAGCGTTTGTTGCAGGCATCTTTTAGTTTGCTCTTGCAGAATAAGGTATTTCCTTTAGGGTAACATATCTCAGTTGAGGGTTGCAGACTAGTTTACTATTTTTAGCTTCTGAGTGTGGTAATGTTTTGGTGGTAGCTCAGAGACATTGGCAGAGCCTTAGTTGATATATCTTGTACAGTAGTGGCTCAAGGTTAGAATCCTGCAAATAAGCATTTTTAGGAACACAAGAAGTTTACTATCTGTCATTGTGATCAGAGTACGTGCATGTATTTTTGATAATTCTAGAATTCTTTATCTATGGTCTGATTATGACAGGAAGCTGATGCCAATTATTTTCATGTTCATTAGGAAAATGATGATCAACGTATGATATCCACATAGTCTGTAGGAAAAGGCTGAGAATATTGCTTCATTTTCTACATCAGGAGTTGGTTAGTTCCTTAAGAATCTTGTGTGATACAATTGAGATATTAAGTGCTCATACAAACTCTAATGCTAGTCTCCTATTTGTAAGCTTAACCAGACGACGTTAAGGAACACTCAGAATCTTTCTTGTTTTCCACACTCATTTGAATTTCAGGCACTGGTTAACCACATCCGTTGGGCCCAGATTTACCGCCGGTGCTGAGCCCTAATGAAAATGGGCGTGGTCATGACGGAACGGTTCCGTCATGAGCACAGCTCAACCGATGCTCATGACGGAACCGTTCCGTCATGAGCATCGAAGGGGTTAATTAGAAAAGAGGATAAACAAACTTGAACTGGGTAAGGTGTATCTGTCATGCCCTTCCAAGCCAAGGTGGCCAGTACCGGTACAAATTTGCCATTATATATTTTCTGTTTCTTGTGGCCCCTGACAGAAAGTCAAGCCCTAAATAGTTTCTTGCATAGGAGAAATGGATCTGCAAAATATTTTCTTAGGTGATATTGCTAAATGTGGAAACAATAGAAACAGATAATCCCGAATTAGGAAAGACAGTAAAATGCCTTAGTAATTTTTTTGATTGACAAGACAGAATACTACCCTTGCATAGGGAATTCTAGAATTGATTTAGCTCCTGGAAATAAAATTGTTAGAGATAGAATATACACTCTAACGGAGCAAGACAATGAATATCCTAAAATACTTAGGGGGGAAACTTGCTACAGGATTTATTCTACATTCCAAGTCCGCAGCAGCTTCTCTCCATTTTTTTGTTTCAGAGAAATGGGTAGAACTTCAAACATACAATGATTACTGAGCCCTTAATGCGATCACACTTAAATTCTGAAGAAGAGCATGTTCAACATGGTTGCTCAATTCTACTTAAAACAAGGGAGAATTAGCTTTATGCTATAATTAAGAAATGAGAATTGCATACACAAACAGCCACATTTTTAGGATTCTTTAACATACAATGAAATTGATATGGATCCCAAGAAGGTTGAGGCAATTTTACAATGGGAAACAACAAAAATGTTTTATGGTATTCACCAACTTCTATCATTTTATTGATCAATTATCTACAGTTATATCTCCAGTTACCAAATTTGAGTGGAATACTGAAGCTGAAGAGGCATTTTAAGAGTTAAAAAAAAATTTAACTTCTGCAACCATATTGCAACATCCAGATATGGCAAGTATCCTTTGTGCTTCTCAAGTGGTAATTGGAGTAATTCTTCTCAAAGTAATCCTATCACATACCAGTAGTTACTAATTGGCACCAACAGAAATGAATTAATTATGCTATTGCTTAAAGAGCACTACTGGCTGTTACAGTCATAATTAAAGAACTGTGACAATATTTATGGGGTTACAGACTGTTAACTTTATTAACCAATCATAAACATTTACATTTTTTGAAATCTGCTAAACCAATGTCTGCTTAACAATTGGGATAAAAGTGGGTAAGATGGATCTATGACACCTCTGCAAGGGGACTAGTACAGCTAAAGTTAGTCACTAAATATTTTCCAATTCTTTTGGAGCCTAAGAAATTTCTTCTTGTTAAGGAGGCATTAATCTTTGAAGGAAAGCCCAGTCTGGCTATCTTTGTAGATAGGGCTTTGTGCCAAAACTAGGAGTGCTTGTGAACATGTGCCCAAATAACACCAAAGTAATGCCCCTTAACATAAAGGGGTGCAAAGCTGGGAAAAGAAGTGCAAAATCTATTTGCATGTAGAAAAGGGCACATTTTTAATACAAAATACATTTTGCACTAGCAAATAAATACCCTTTCAAGAATGTGCCTCACTTTGCACCACTTTGTGTAGTCTTTATGAACCTGGGCCAAAATATATTTAGTACATTCTTATATCCATGTATTTGAGCTCCAATGTGCTCATCCATATAATGGCGTCTTTTATTTTGAAGATCCTGTGTTGTCTGCCTGCCTGCCATTACGTACTCTTCTGCTTAAATCAGTGCGTCAATATGTGGACTCGACACAGACATCAGAAAGATGAAACAGACTGGCAAGTTGTCAGCAAGATTATTTGGAATTTGTATAACCATATTTCTTTCTAGATTACTGTCAGGATATGTAACATATTGTTTTATAACATAATCTCTTTATGTTGAGTCGGTGTCAAACAAATAGTCTAATGGGTGAGCAAATGTATCCAATCTCTTTGACTTTATGTCACTAAATATATCCTTTTGTTGTACAGTGTCATTAATAAACATATGTCTCTTATCACCCATTCTGTGAACCCAAGTTCCCACTAACTACAAATGTGATATGTCTTTTGTTACATGCCTAACACCCTCTCACATCTTGTCAGTGTTTGCTGCCAAATAACAACTTTATCCCATTCACTAAGATACTTCTGATATTATCTCTGTACTGTGCATTTGTGGTAGGGATATTTTCTAACTTTATCAATATCTCACTCTCCTGCTTCAGTGATACAATGGCCCCTATCGGTAACTCTACATACCACCCAGTCAGTCAGTCAGTCAATCACTTTTATTCGATTTTTAAAAAATCATAAAAAGACACAGAATACATTTCAAAGATTACATACAAAAAATTAAACAATCACAAGAGTAATAATTACATCTATATACATAATAGTTCATAAGTCATATCATCAAAGTGATGTAAAGTGACACGTGCATAAACAATTAACGTATACATTCAACAAGGTTAAAAAATACAATAAAAACATTTAAAACATCGATGTATATATAGTCTTATTGAGGTTACACTTAGAAAATTTCGTTTACAATCAATCCGTTATTGCTTTTGCTGCGCTTCTTGTTAATGCGTACTCCTGCTACTAAAAAATTTGCAACATGAAAAGTGACATGTGCATTGTGCAAAAGTTGCAGGAATAAGAGTGCAGGCCTAACTTGTAAAAAGCGGGCCTCTCTAAGGATGGGAACAAGATATTTCCTTCTGATTTTATCATAATGGTCACAGAACTTAATAAAATGTAAAGTGTCCTGGGGTGAAAACTTGTCACAATCACAAGGTTTGTTATTATCAGGGGTATCCCATCTATAGTAAGTGCCCAATAAAAAATGTAAAAAATTCAAACAAAATCTAATTAAAAGAAAGCGGTGGAATGAATTATTTACAAATACCAGGTAAGGTTCTGGGCCTGGGACAGTTTTGAGCATAAAGTTCCTTCTAACTGTCATTTTCTTAAGTTCATTTTCCTCTCGCTCTGTTATAAAAAGGTTCATCAGTGATTCCTTGATTATTTTGACATCCTCCTTCCGTATGCTCTTGGGGGAATTAAAAAGGTCGATACGTCCCACCTGCGCTAACATATGTTTCACATATAACATCCATGGGATCTTAAGTGCTCCATCCATATTTAAAAAATCTTCTAGAATTTTATGGTTTAAAGAAATCTCTTCATTTAACCAGGTTTTTAACCAGGAAATGACAGGGGCAGATTTTATGACGTCTGAGACATACCCAACCCCCAATTCTGAATGAATAGTAAAAGTGGGGGTAGACTGGGGAACAGAAAGTAATGATCTTAAAAACCTGTTCTCCGCCCTTTGGATAAGGGCAGGATTTGTGTATCCCCAGATTGAAGCCCCATTGTATACTTTGAGGATCGCACTCGTCGGTCTTGAACCCAATTTTCTAGCAAAATTCAAGATGGCTCCTGCCAATCTACCCACTGCATTTGATTTGGCCTTATGTTGGGGACCCCAAGTGCCTTTATCATCAAATAGGACACCCAAATAGGTAAAAGAGGGGACCCTCTGTACCTCCTTTCCCGTACAAACCAGGGTTATGGGCTTCCTCCCTTTACCTTTGAGTCCCATGATCATAACGTGAGATTTTTGCGTGTTTATTTTTAAATCTAGAGAGGTCATAAAATCCCAAAAAAGAAGCCAAAAGTTTGTTAAGGGCAACACTTGTTCTCGCCAAGACTACCGCATCGTCCGCGTACAGGAGTACCGGAATATTAGTCTCTCCTGCACGCGGAACGTCGGCCCCCAAGGCGGAAAGCACCGGCTCCAATGTGTTTATATACAAGGTGAAGAGGAGAGGGGCAAGGATACATCCTTGCCTCACTCCTCTCTCAGAGCTAAAAGGTTTGGTGCATCTGCCATCCCTAGTGACTCTAACTGAGGCCTTCAGACCCTGATGCAGATCAGCCAAGAAGCCTACTAAGGATTTTTCAATACCTATGTCCAAAAGGACCCCCCACAGCCTTGACCTGTTGACCAGGTCAAAGGCTGAGGAGAGATCCATAAAGGCCATATATAAGGCCCCTTTTTTAACTACAGTGTATTTACTAGTTATCAGGTATAAATTTAGACACTGGTCCAATGTGCTTCTTTTAGCCCTAAAGCCGTATTGGGCATTAGATAGAACTCCCCTGCCCTCCAACCAAGATGTTAGTCTCCCCAAAATGACTCTGCCCAAGATTATAACAGCAGAGTCAATTAGGGAGATAGGTCTGTAACAGGTAGGGTCACTCTTTAAACCTTTTTTAAAAATGGGTACGATGATGGATGTAGCCCAGGACTGTGGGATCGTACCTGTTCTAGCAGCATTAAACACGTTTGACAAAATCTTTGCCCAAAATTTAGGTGCTACTTTGTACAAATCTGCCGGGACCCCATCAGGTCCCGGGGCCTTGTTTATAGATGTATCGTTTATTGCATCTTCAATTTCATCTATTTGAAAGGCCTCAATTGGATCAGTGTTAAGATGGTCAGACTTATCCTGTAGTTGATTAGTTGCGATATGTTTGTAGATGTTACCAAAGTGGGATAACCACAGGTCATCGGGTATGACACACTCTACTGAGTGGCTATCTGCTCCCGAGAAGTACGAGTGATTAATGACTTCCCAGAATTTGGAGCTATCCCGAAGTACCTCTGGTGATTGAAGGTCCAGCCATGCCTGTTCCTTAATGTCCTTCTTCCTTTTCCAAATGGCCTGTTTGTACTCCTTCCTTAGTTGGGTTATTACGGATTTATTTCTTGGTAACCCATCAGATTATAACTTCAGGGGATATCCTAAAATGTGTATTTCAGCCTTCTACCATCCATCAGCCAGATAAGTCTGTGAAAATAAAGGGACTTATTCACAAAGGTAAATATGCATTTATATTTACTCATACGTATATTCAATACCACATCTGAGTGTATCTCTACACTTCTCTGTAGATTTAGAAATACATGTAAAGTTGCATGTCTCCACCTCCAGAAATCAGAGGGATGGTACCTTCTATAACAGGACTTACAAGTGTGTAGTTACATCCATTGGTGGAGATCTCTGCCACTGTGGTTTAGATCTGCGTTCTGGGAAAGTATAAGCAAAATTAATAAAGGGTGTTACTATTAAAACAATTAATAAAAATGTTTTAATGTAAAATATATTTGTAAATTATATTTGCATACCTATTTACAACCTAGAAGTAATAAAATAAAATGTTACAGTGTATGTGTATTAAATGATTCATTCTGTTGGAAATATACATTTATTTCTAATATTTTAACAATCTTTAAAAAATGGCATGCTCTCTAACATTTTTACTTTTATTTAATATGTAGTAAATGTTTTTAACAATGATGTATCCAATTACATTACATTTACATGTATTATTAACTTTGGAAATAATAAAATAATTATAAAATAATGGCATGTCATTTTTTTAAATAAATATTTGTACTACTACTTTATGTACTGCAAAATGAAGTTTTGTGAATAGACGGCAACACATTTGTAACACTGTTTCACCCTTTTTAATTTTTAACAAATGTCTATCAACAGACCAACTTCTGAATGTGAAAATTAGGTCTTAAATGTAGGCAACTTTTCATCCTTGAACTTTTTTTGCCATCTATTAAAGTTCTCCTCAGTCCCACTCACACAATTCTGAAATGTATCTTTCTTTTTCCGCCGGCCAGCGCTGGGAGGTGAGGAGAGGGAGGCTGAAGACTTTGAAGTGACGGCAGGCTGTCTCCCTGATGCTGGCGCGCTGGGCTCCTCTTTCCTGCGTGTGCTGCTAGCGCTAAGGCCTCGAGGCTGGTTCCAGGCTCCTCCTGTCACTGCCACTGGGCCCTTGAATAACAGCTTTGATAAGGTCTTAGGTCTAAGAAAGGAAAAGAGAGAAAGCAGAAAATAAAACTTTTCTCTTTTTTTTTCTTTTTCTTCTGCTTATAAAGTCACCTGGTCCTTGCTTGTATTCTGGCACAAGACAGTCACTGGCCTTGTTTAATTTCGTGGGGGATTAACAGAAAAAGTGCCTCCTTTGTTGGTCTACGTGGACTGTACCCAATTGGAATCTGTTTCGCATTTGGTTGAAGTAGGGCTTTTGGAGGGCGTCAAGCGGCAAAATATGCATTTTTGTGCAGTAGCTCATAAGTTCTCTTCACATTAAACTGAGGTGTTGTGAAGCGGGCCAAAGGAGACACTAGTATGGGGAAGTTGCTTAATGCTCGTCTGAAATCTAAAACCCGCCAAGACCAGGCAAAGGAGGCTAAGGAAGCGGCTAAACTGGCCTGTATGGAGAATTTGCTTGATCTTGACTCAATTTTTGAAAGCTCAGAGAGAGGAATACCCCTCTGTTGTGTCTCCGGATGAAGCTAGTATCGCGGATTTGACGTCTGAGAATATAGCTGAGAATATAGCTGCGCCCAAAATTGCTTCACAAGAGGTCTTGAGGTCAATGGGCGCCAACAAGGTGAAAGGAATGAAGGAGTCAAAGGAAACAAAAGAGGCAAAACAATTTGCGCTATTTGTGAAAAGAGGTACCTTGCAATCTCCTCTTTCTGGTCCAAATTCCGACCTGAAACTCTTTAGGGATCCAGTTTCCCCTTCAGCTCGATCAATTCCAGCTGCAGCGGATCTGATTTCCTCAAGTTTTGCTCATACGCAATTAAATTCGAAAGATGCTCCCTCCACAGCAACTGAGCTACATTTGGGTCAAACACCCGATCAGACCGTGTTAGCAGCAGCTTTAATTCCGCCATTTATTCAAGAAGGGAGGCCCGCGGAACATGTAAAATCAGTGGAGTTTTTTGAAAATCCAGACTACAATTAGACCTAATCCCTCTGATACAATTTGGCCTCCACAAGTCCACTTACAGCCTCAGATCCAGCCTCAGGCTCAGGCTCCGGCCATCCTCCGAGAGACTGGATCTTCAAACTCAAGACGCTCCTCTTCAACTACTGTCCCTATTAATGCTATCCCCAGGTCCGATCAAGAACCTATCGATAAACTCCAGATGAGTATCAAGGACATGTTAAATTTGATCTTGGAAGAGATCCGTGAGCTAAAAAGAACCCAGAAAGCCGAACTTGCCTCCTTTCATCAACATCTAGAGACAATTGAAGGCACAATGTCATCCTTTCCAGCTAGGTTGCAAGAGGCGGAAAGCAGGATCTCTGCCTTAGAGGACCAGATGGTCATCGCAATGGGTGAGGCCAAAGCGGCAGTTAAAAGCAAGCATGCCCTTGAAAGCAAACTGGAGGAGTTAGAAAATCACTCAAGGCGGTCCAATCTTCGGATAGTGGGACTTCTGGAAGGAATCGAGGGCTCTCAAACCTTACAGTGGGTTACCTCATTTATTAAACAAAATGTCATCCCAGAGTTTGAAGGTGATCTCACTATTGCCAAGGCCCACCGTGTTCCCGCCCGCCCCTTTCCAAACTCCACGTTTCCACGGACGATTCTATTACATTTTGCAGATTTTTTTATAAAGAAAAGGATTTTGTCCAGCAGAGACAATTTTCAGTAAACGAGACTGTGAAATGTAGCATTTTCTCCGATATGACGGCCGTTGCGGCTCGTAGGAGGAAGGAATTTGTGAAAATGTTTCATTTATTTAAAGCTAACGGAGCACAAGCATCCATCGCCCAGCAGTCCAAATTAAGGGTCCTGGTGAAGGGCACATTTTTAATGTTGTCTGATTTGGACAAAGCCCAAGAATTATTAAAGGAGATTATGCAGGGCTCTGGGACATAGGGGAAGAGGCTGCCTGTTGTGACATCTATTTGGGCAGGGCCATAAGTTGGTTCACGGGTCAGTGGGTCAATGGGTCGAACAGCGTTTTCTTGTTATTGTTATTTTTTCGGCAGGCTCATTTAAGGCATCGGAGCAGGATTGGCTCTTATTTGATGATAGTAGATCTTGTAGTCTCAATGTGCATGCCTGCTCGCCAGTACAGATTCAATGTTTGTTTTTCTTTTTTCCTTCTACACCTTTGCTGGGGGGGTTAGGGGCTAAATCATCGGGTGTAATTACATGACACCCAGGTTAGACAGGGGTGTGGAAATGTGGTTGGTGTGGTTGGAGGGGGGAGGCTCCACATTTCATGGGGGTGGGTTGCACCGGCTGGGTGGGGGGTTTAAAGAGTTAAAAAATGAAGTCCTCTTTTTATTCACTGACTCCATTCAGGCCATTGAGTCTATTCAGGTCCTTTACTTTGGTTCTGTAAGCGAGACTTTTGCTGGGAAATTCAAGGGGCTTAAAGCTGATCCATATTTTCACCATGGCTAGTAAAGAACTGCTGAAAGTGGTATCTTTTAATGTTAACGGTCTTAATAACAAAAAGAAAATGCGTGCAATCGAATCGTGGATCAAATCAGAAAACCCAGCAGTGATTTTGTTGCAAGAGACTCATATTCCAGCTGTAAAATTGCCCGAATTTTCAATGTTTAGATCGTGGACTGCCTATATGGGGTTTTCTTCGTCTTCAGCCTCTCATAGAGGAACAGCAATCTTTCTAATCAAATAACTTCAAGCAGAGGTTGTCAATTTTGATAAGGATCCACAGGGGCTTTGGTGTTGGGTTACCGGTGTCCTTAGGTAAAGTAAGAGACCATTAACGTTTCTTAGTATTTATGCTCCGGTACAGGTTAATCATAAGCCCTACGAGGATCTCTTTCAGTCCTTAATTCAGGTTGCTGGGGAATTGGTTGTGGGGGGTGACTTTAATATCCTAATGAACCCCTAAATAGATTTATCAGTGAAGGGTAAAAAGCAGCCGAAACCTAAATCTTTGAGAACATTGCAACATTATGCGGCAACCTTGGATCTTCATGATCCCTGGCGCATAGCTATTCCCACCAAAGCTGCATATACTTGCTGGTCATGCAGATTTTGTTCTTCGTCACGTATTGATTTTTTTTTGGTCTCACGTATTTTGAGTTTTTGTCAGCAAAGATTTCTCCATAATGGATTCACTGATCATGCCTTGCTGGTTCTTGAGTTATCTTTAGGTAATTGTCCTAGGTCTCCTCAAAGGTGGCTGCTGAATTAAAAATATTTAAATGAACATGATTGGTTCAACTCTATGGGGATCGAGATAAAAGAGTTTGTATCACGTAATATTGCATCTGCTCCTTTTAGTGTGGTATGGGACGCACTCAAGGCCTTTGTTCGTGGATTCATTATTGGTAAAGATACTGTAACAGTTAAAAAGGTTAAGCAAAAAAAGAGAACTTTGGAGCAGAAGATCCAAATGTCTTACTCCGCTTTTGTACGCAATCCCTCTCTCTCGAATCAGCAGCAGTTGGACCAGTCTAAGCGTGCACTCAGTGCCAATTATTATACCCAGAGTGATGCCTCATTTCAGCAACATCGCCAAAAATTCTACGAGGAAAGAAAATTTGGCTGGTAGGTTTTTAACTTGGCAGGCCAGGGAACAAGCAGCCTCAAATCAGATTAAAACACTGAAATGCCCTTCAACCGCCTTAAGTATAACCGATCCAGCTAAAATTGGCAAAATAATGCTACAGCATTATGAGTCCATCTATGGTCAACACCAGCGTATGTTGAGAAATTATCTATGGCATGCCCATTCACTAGGGAAGTGTTGGAGGGTGTTACTAAAAATCTACCAAATGGGAAAGCCTGTGGCCCGGATGGGTTTCCGCCTGAATTCTTTAAAATCTTTTTCAGTTCAATAGCGGACATCTTTCTTTGTTTGGTGAATTCTATGTTAGAAGGGGGGAAATACCAGAGTCTTTTAGACAGGTCAATATAGTCAGCTTCCCAAAGAAATGCAATAACAGCGAGGATCTGAATTCTTACCGGCCGATAACGTTGTTAAACTCTGACTATAAAATCGTTACTAAATTGTTTTCACTTCGGTTCAATCATTATTCGGCACAATTGATACATCTGGATCAGAACGGTTTTATCGCAGAGAGACAACTAGCATCTAATACCCATTATCTGTCAGAGGCGTTAAATTATTTTGAGACTCAAGGAATACCCGCGTTAGTCCTCTTGTTAGATGCTGAAAAGGCTTTTGACCTCGTTGTTTGGGAAACCCTGTTTAATATTTTAGATCACTTTGGTATTTCCTCTAAGATCACAGCCCTGATTCGTAATTTGTATGATAAGGCAGAAGCGGCCGTAAATATTAATAACTCGGTAGTTGGACGGGTCAAAGTAAAATGGGGCATAAGGCAAGGGTGCCCCTTGTCACTGGTTTTGTTCGCTTTTTTTATCGAACCACTGGTGATAGCCGTAAGAAATTGCTCTGATACCCGTCACCCTATCCCTTCCATGGCGAAATTGAAATTATACGCCGGCGACATCATGCTTTTCATCAAGCCAGAATTAGAGGTTCAGGCCAAAGTTTTTCAGGTTTTCGAACACTTTGAGGTACTTGGGGGGTATCCTATCAATAAAAAGAAGACCGAAATCTTACAATGCGGTGGTGCAGGTTTGGTGCTACACCCCGATATCTGTGCCTGTGCCAATACCCTCCCTAAAAGATATTTGGGAGTACTTTTTTCTGAAAGAGTTTCAGATTTATATGATCTAAATTTTCGCCACTTCTCCGGAAAATCCAGGTGTTGTTTACGCGCTGGAACTCGTTGCCGTTATATATTTTGGGTCGGGTTGCCTTGATCAAAATGTCTGTTCTCCCTTTGTTTAATTTTTTGTTTTTCACCATCCCTTGTTGTCTGTCAAGTGCATTTTTTACCCAGGTAGAGTCTATGTTTACATCTTTTCTTTGGGCAAAAAAAACACCTTGTATTGCACTTAACACTTTGTATGGAGAACAGGACCAAGGAGGCTTAGCCCTTCTAAACCTTAGGGATTATTACTACGCTTATTTTGTTCAGTATTTGTCTAGATTCAAATCTCAGCCTCAGTCACACTTGTTTATTAACTGCTTTATGGATTTAATGTGTAAAGAAACCCAAATTCATTCACCACTGTTCATATTTCGATCCCCTAAGCGGGTTTGTTATAAGTGCCTTCATTGGTTTTTCAAAAAATGTCAGGCTCTTTATAAAAAATATTCTATCCCAGCTATCAACTCAACTACTTTATTAGCTGATATCTTACCACTAGCAGGGATTACACAATCCTCAGACCTCACCTTAAAATGGGCATTGTTAGGATTCTGTAAGGTTTTAGATTTCCTGAGGAATGGAAAATGGCTGACCATGCGCGAAATGACACAGTTAATAGCTAATGACTTCATTATTTTAGGGTTTTACAATATCCTCCTTAAACTCCTCATTGAGTTAGATGCTTCTCAGATTAGCGAACAACATCCGCTAATTAAAGAACTTCTAGAAGATCCAGTTACGAGGAAACCAGGGGCTTGGAAAAAGAGCCTAGCCTTAGTTAGAGCCCTAGATCTCGGGCAGAAGGCGATTAAAAAATGGAAGGATTGTGAAAACCTAGAAATTTGAGCTAATTTCTGGTCATTTGTTAACAATCTTAATTTTAACACACTCAGAGGTGCGAACTGGCGCAGGATGTTATTTTTCAGTAAATGGCAACTGTATCGAACCCCTGTATCTTTGTCAAAAATGTATCCCAATTATTCACCACATTGCTTTCGTTGTGTTAATTTTCCCTTTGTTAACTAGTCATACATTATGTTACAATGTCCTATGATACAGAACTTCTGGAAAGATATCTTCCGTTATTTGGAAGTTGAATGTGGCACTCAAATAGCAGTGAGCGATTTGTTAATCATAATCGGTTACGATCCTGACCTTTGTTTTTCTCACAATATGGTTCCATTTTTATATATCGCAATGGCTGCAGGCAGATCGCTTATATTACAAAGGTGGCGCACCACTGTTATTCCTTCTGTCCTGGAGTGGTCCAACAAAATGAAAGCAGTTAGGAAAAGTGAATGTTCTTATGCATTACGTGTCGGTGGTGTTGAAAAATTTGTGAAAATATGGGCTTCTTACTTTGACTGAGATTGTGAGGGGGGAGTACTTTTTTTTATGTTACTTATTTCTCTTCCGGTCTCTTCTTCATGCGTCCCTGATTTTACATTGCTTTTTGCATAGTTTGGGAGATTTCAGAAAAAAAATTGTGTTTTATTGTATAGGCTGTAATAGATCTATTGTATTGTATTGGTTTTCATGTCTGGACTTCAATAAAAAAAAATCTTTCTTTTTCCAGCAGTTAATGTATCTAGGAACACATGACCACGACCTTCTTCGAGTACACAGGTTCAGCAACCGACATCTAAGGATCTCTCCAAAAGGAAGCATCTACAGCAGGAGCAGGTAAGACCTATTATATCTCTTTTGTATCTGCATATATTATACTACAGTTAACATTGTATAAAAGTGTTGCTTTCAGATGCTCAAGAACATCTCTGTTGAAAGCATGTGCGCAATGGGTAATGTCAAGTTTACTACATAGGCTGTCAGTTTCTTTTAGCTCCTGGGGACCAAGAGCCTCATGATGATATTGCCAACAATGAGAAATATCTGCAAGACATGGTGAAGTTTTACTAGGAACATCCCCATGTGTTGAAGGGGGAATATGCTAAAAGGGCATACTAAAGGCTCCATGACTTGACTGTTGAATTATGCAGGTATATAATATAGGTGCCTATGCCAAGCTGCAGGCCCAAATCATGTTCATCAGTGAACTAAGGCTCAGCTCCACCTGCAAGGCCCACCCCATCGATAAACCATGCTGACAAGTCACCCACACTCTCAACAAATTCACCTGCCTCACTATAAGAACCTCAACCTAATCTCTGTCCAGTATTGGATAGTCCTCACTGGAAAGGCATGGAAAACAACCACCAACCCTGTGAATAATATATCCACCACTCAATAACCCATACCCACCCAACTTTTGAAATCGCCCATCCCACAACTATTGATGTATATAGAAACACGTTTATTCAATGTGTTAAACACATATCACGTGTTCTCATCTTGGGTGTTTCTAGACCTAAAGATTGGGAGTCTAAGAAAAATATAACATTTTAGAAACTATGTATCATTTAACAATAACCCTTACAACATCCTGCTCACATACACCTACAAACAACCCCACACACACACAAAAACTGAGCATTTGCTCTGGGAAAAGTCAACTGTCATTGGAAATAGGAAAAATAATACATATGGTGCTTCAACTGCAAAAAATACATTGAGGACATTATGGTATTAGTCTATATACAAAATCGAATGAGAATAATGTTTAAAAAAATCAAATAGTTGCCAAAACATACAGTCCCAAACAAAGTTCATGAGTTAAAAACGAATGCTCACATGCAAAGTAAAAATCTAAAACAAATGTAAAGTCTGTCTCCCAACAAAAAATGAAGTGTCTGATGTGCTGTTGTGAGGGGCCTGAGGTGGAACACTACATGAGGGGTCATGGTAATTAAGGGCGAATCTCACCATCAGCTGCTGATCTTCTGGTTGGGCACTTGCAGTCAGAGGAGGGGTAACAGGTTGAAACTAGAGGCCCCTTTGTTGTGTAGGGGGTAGATTTAGGCCCGATGATTGAGGTCTACTCTTGAGACATCATAGGCATAAATTCTTGTGCACCAGGAGGAGTCCCTTCATCTTCTTTAACTGGCATCGGGTACCCAGAACAACCAGCCCCTTGTCCTTCTCCACAGCCTCCAACCAGAGTATTGTAGATTGTGAATGAGGGACTCTCAAGGCGGGTGCACCCTCTGCGATGGTGGACGCTCCCTCGTCCTCTGTGGTGGTCTCCTCTTCTTGTACCCCCCCCCCAGCAGGCAAGGTCCTCATATGTCTTAGGCTCTGTTCTGCTCTTCCCTGCTTTGTCCTTGGCTGCCTGCTGAGTAGATAATGTTAGAACAGAACAAAATGATGAGTGCATCTGTTCACTACTTCATGTAATTAATAAAAACATCTTTCATGATTAGAGTATTACAAGTGACATAGGAATGACAATGTCACACAAACCACTCTCATTTGCTTTGCAATTCCCATATGTCACTTTTAACAGTGGTTGACTCTGATTACCAAAGTTGCAGAGGAAGCACATATTACTTCCTAATTAAACCTTATTATCTATGCATATAGAGAAGCAAAAATAACGTTAGTATATGGGATGCCATGATGTACTAAGGCAATATCACCCTAACATTCTCTTATGATGACAACCAGGAACATATGCATAATTTGAAGGTCAACAGTTGATTACTGATTCATACAGCATGTTAGGGCATTATGTGGACATGTAACGCCTGATACTTGTAGCAATTGTATACTGTATTTGCATTCATGTCAATGACAATTTTTTGACTAACTTACAAAAATTGTGAATGATGTGTTTCACACTTTTTATGATGTGGGTGCCAGATGATGCAATTTATGAGATCTTTAAAAAAAAAAATTCAATCTGCTATCATAATATAATATTGTCGCTCAGGTTTGAGTTCCTTAAAAAACAGAACACAAGAGGTGCTTGGCGAAACAGGAAAATTTTCGTTTAATTAAACAATTCAGCTGGGAGACAATTACGGGCAAGAGGTCTGAGGACTGTCTCAATTTACGTTGGGCTCGCGCTAGACTTTTATACATATTTACAACAAGGCATAAACATATCCAGCATACCATGTATGGTGAAGAATGTCTGTTGCTGCCTTTGAGTCATAAATTAATGGTTGCTACAGGTGGGTCTCGACCTTGCACAGACACAATGTGGTGAGTGGTGAATGTTATTAAAATGTATACAGCGCACAAATACCAAGCAGTGTCTTGGCGCTAACAGTCCTGAAGCGAGCTGGCACACTATTCATTGAATAACCAGGTCTTAAGGGCTTTCCTGAAAGATGTCAAAGAAGGTAGACTTCTGATGTAAATGGGGACGGTATTCCAGAGCTTCGTAGCACCCACTGTGAGGCTTCTGCCATCCCAGTTAGACTTACAAAATCTCTGAGAGAGTATCAGTTTAACCCCTTCTGACCGGAGGCATTTGTTTGGACAGTACCAATGCAGTGACCGCCTCAAAAACTGAGGACCGGTACAGTGTAGCACCTTATATGTGATACATGAGGCCTTGATCTTAATACCACTCTTGATTGGAAGCCCCTGCAGTCTCCAAGGTTCTTACCCACTGATTGAAATTTGAGGATCCCCAGTTGGAGCCTTACAGCAGACTTCTGAATCATCTGAAGCTTATGTAACTGCTTCTCGGGTATACCGAGATTGAGTCCATTAAAATAATCCAGTTTGGAAATGACTAAGGATGTAAGTACCCTTTGGTATCAAAGGTAAGATTTTCTTAATCGCCTTGAGTAGAAAAAAACTGAATGAAGACACTGCTTTGACTTGGTCTTCGAAGTTCAGTTTCTCATCTATAATCACTCCCAGATTTTTAGCTTTAGGGACTGGGATAGGTACTGCTTCCTGTTCGTCCGGCCACCAAATATGAGACCATCTGGGGGAGTAGTTGTCGAACAGGATTATCTCTGTTTTTCCTCAGTTAAGTTTGAGGCAGTGCGAGCTCATCCATGAGCCGACTACCAGCATGTAATCCCGAAAATGTTTTACTGGCGGCATGATATTATTACAGACGGAGAGGAAAATTTGAGTGTCGTCCCTGTAGGATGTTAATGCCTTCCGGAATGATCTGATTAGTACAGCCGATTCAGATACGTATACAATAAAAAGTGTAGGGCTCATAGAGGATCCATGAGGGACCCAACATGGGAGAGTGAAGGACGTGGAGGTGTAGTTGACCAAGGCAACTGATTGTATTTTATCAGATATAAAAGAGGAAACCAATGCTAATATCTTATCCGTAATGTCAAGAGTATTCAGACGGCTAAGCAGCAGCTTATGGTCGACTGGGTCGAACGCTGCTGGTAGGTTGAGCAAAATAAGGGCAGCAGTGCCTCCTACATCCAAAACTGCTCTGATTTCATCAGTAGCTTTTATTAGGGCTGTTTTGATTTTCATTTTTTATAGTGAAAGACTTACCACCTTGCTGCTTCAGTGGGTCTTCAGAGAAACAGGCAGGGCTGGCCAAGTTGTTCTTAGGATCCTCCTGTGCAGTGGATAGAGACTGGAGTAGCGCATATGGCGGCTGGAAGGATACCTATAAACTTGGCCAGAGGCAGATGTCTTCCCAATTCGTGCGGCAGTGCCTGGCTCTTCAAGTGTGAACACCAACTGCTCTGCCGTGTGTGGCTAATGTCCTACCAGATCTCAGTTTAAGCTGCGTTGCTCAGCTGGGTTTTTTGTTGCCTGTAAACCTGAGGATACGTGTGGAGGATCCCATCCTAAATGATTTCTAGCTTGGCCTGAGATAAACTGGGCTCCCTCTTATCTTGATTTTAGGCATTCTGGGGATTTCTGTTGCAGAGGGAGCAGCAGAATGGAGGAGGATTATGTGATAGTCCTTGGATGGTCCATGGCCGGGGTCTCCAACCGGTCGATCGCGAGCTACCGGTAGCTCGCGGAGACCCCGGGAGTAGCTCGCCTAGCCCTTCGCTCTGATTGGAGCAAATCCGTGGATGGGGCGGGCGAAGGGGATGATTTGACGCGATGACGCTCCTCTCCATTGTCTACTCAAAACGCGCTGGCATCGCACTGTCGCCATTGTGCGACGGGTGCCAGCACGGAGCAGTAGGAGACGTGACTTCTCCGCCTCAAGCAGCCTGGAGACGAGCCTTCCACAGCAGGTAAGCAGCGTTATTCCCCTGATCCTTCCGTCGCTCCCATCCACCCTCTCTTTGCTCCCAGCAGCAGCATGCCATGACCCCTGCCGCCCCCGCAGATGCCACCAGGACACGGAAAACTGCTCTGACTCACTCGCGCTTTCCCGGTCCTGCAGAAAGAGGTGACTCTCCCTACCCTCTCCTCAACCCCACCCGAGGGGCCCCCCTACGCCCGGCGGAGAAGCGGCTGAACTCTAAAGAACACGCGGATGAAAGTCCCCTTTTATTTTTCCAAATAAAGTCCTGCTTGGTGAAGATGCAGAGGGCAGAAAACAGCAGTCTGTCTGACACCTCGTGGCACCGTGAGAACCCCACATTTCCCAAACACAGTCTTCTGACTCGGAGGTCACACCCTGGAATCCTAGCATCAGCACCGTGACGTGAAGTGCACTATGTTCTTTCATTTCCAAGAGGCGTTGTATGCACCTTGCAGCTGCTCCTAATTCACATTTACTCCTGGTTTACTGTTTCAGCACTGTAAATGACCCCCAAAAACAACTTCCATAGGCAGTGCTAGGCTAGTTACCTGGCGCTCCAGCCACTGCGTCCATAACTGATGACACAGCAGGCCCTCTGGGCCCTGAATGGTGCTCTTTCATATGTTACACATCGACACCAATCAGAATGGGAGCTATTTTTGCCTCTTGTTTAACAGCTGTACTTATTCCAAACAGTCAACTTTTACAAGTGTAACTCAGTTGAAACGCCACCATAGTCAGAGTGCAGAGTCAGTGCAGATTCAGAGTCAGAGTGCAGAGTCAGTGCAGATTCGGAGTCAGAGTGCAGAGTCAGTGCAGATTCAGAGTGCAGAATCAGAGTGCAGAGTCAGTGTGCAGAGTCAGTGCAGAGTGCAGATTCAGAGTGCAGATTCAGAATGCAGATTCAGAGTGCAGGTTCAGAGTGCAGAGTGCAGATTCAGAGTGCAGAGTGCAGATTCAGAGTGCAGAGTGCAGATTCAGAGTGCAGGTTCAGAGTGCAGGTTCAGAGTGCAGATTCAGAATGCAGATTCAGAGTGCAGGTTCAGAGTGCAGGTTCAGAGTGCAGGTTCAGAGTGCAGGTTCAGAGTGCAGAGTGCAGATTCAGAGTGCAGATTCAGAGTGCAGATTCAGAGTGCAGATTCAGAGTGCAGGTTCAGAGTGCAGAGTCAGTGTGCAGAGTCAGTGCAGAGTGCAGATTCAGAGTGCAGATTCAGAGTGCAGATTCAGAATGCAGATTCAGAGTGCAGGTTCAGAGTGCAGATTCAGAGTGCAAAGTGCAGATTCAGAGTGCAGATTCAGAGTGCAAAGTGCAGGTTCAGAGTGCAGATTCAGAGTGCAAAGTGCAGATTCAGAGTGCAAAGTACAGAATCAGAGTGCAGATTCAGAGTGCAGATTCAGAGTGCAGATTCAGAGTGCAGAGTCAGTGTGCAGAGTCAGTGCAGAGTGCAGATTCAGAGTGCAGATTCAGAGTGCAGATTCAGAATGCAGATTCAGAGTGCAGGTTCAGAGTGCAAAGGGCAGATTCAGAGTGCAGATTCAGAGTGCAAAGTGCAGGTTCAGAGTGCAGATTCAGAGTGCAAAGTGCAGATTCAGAGTGCAAAGTACAGATTCAGAGTGCAGATTCAGAGTGCAGATTCAGAGTGCAGAGTGCAGATTCAGAGTGCAGATTCAGAGTGCAAAGTGCAGATTCAGAGTGCAGATTCAGAGTGCAGATTCAGAGTGCAAAGTGCAGATTCAGAGTGCAGATTCAGAGTGCAAAGTGCAGATTCAGAGTGCAGATTCAGAGAGCAAAGTGCAGATTCAGAGTGCAGATTCAGAGTGCAAAGTGCAGATTCAGAGTGCAGATTCAGAGTGCAGATTCAGAGTGCAAAGTGCAGATTCAGAGTGCAAAGTGCAGATTCAGAGTGCAAAGTGCAGATTCAGAGTGCAGATTCAGAGTGCAGATTCAGAATGCAGATTCAGAATGCAGATTCAGCCTGATGAAATTAGGCTTAAAGCCAATGAAACTGGGCGTGGTGGGGTCTCTCGGAAAAATGTGCGAGTTTATTCGGGTTCAGTAGCTCACGGCGATTTTCACTGACCAGAAGTAGCTCTGACTACAAAAAAGGTTGGAGACCCCTGGTCCATGGTGTGTGGTCAGTGGGTCACTGGCCCCATCCTTGTATGCACACAGTTGTTCCTCTACGTGTAATAGAGGTTCCAAATAAAGTTTCAAGCAATGAATGTAGTTGACTTTTTATTCATAAGTTTTCTTATTGTAAATCAATAGTTTTCTTCATTATTCATTATTCATTTTTCTGACATAGTACCATCCTTTGTATACATCCAATGCATTTCGGGGTTGTGATACACCCCTTCATCAGGGAAAGGATACTGTAAACGAACAAACATTCGAATCATAAATCATATATGCGTAAATCATAGGTTCAAATTACATTGGCGCATGCATCATGTGGACCTGGTGGGTAAAGGTGGGGCGAGTGAAGGTAATTAAAGGGGTACACCCGTTAATGTTCCAGTTGGTCCCAGTGTGAAAGGAAATAGTATACTGGTTCAGCGCTGGTATGCTTACGTGTCTGGTTCGCTGAGTTTACATGTGTTCCTGTGAAATACAAATGCGGGGAGGTACGTTAGTACCCGTGTAATGGTCTGCCGGGTTAGATGCTATGGGCGCGGTTCGTGGGCTAAGACTGACCTGATGTGTGTTGTTAGGGTCCTCCTTTCGTGGACGCTGGTTCTGGCGGAACGCCATGGACCGCGTTTCGAGAGCTTAAGGGAACGCGATCACGTGGTTTTGTCAAGGGGGCGTGTTTCTGTCGGTTTAAAGCAAATGAAAAAGAGAAAATGAATGGATCCAAAAATTGTCGACCCAGAAGCCAAACGGGCTCAATGAAAGGATTGAACTCTCTTGCTATCTGTAAAGTTGCTCTAGGACTGAGTCAGTGACTCCTGATCGATCCAAGGATCATTTGTGCATTTTTTAATTTCACGTTGTGCTTTAATTTCATGTATAATTGCATGTTATTGGCTTTTCTTATTTTCTTAATTAGATTATGTTTTTTCGGCGACATTAGGTTCAATGGCCCAACACTCCGTCCACGCGGACCCATTATGCAGTCGCATCCCACACACCCACGCTTAACTACATAGTCCAAACTGCATAGCGCCAGATACCATCCATAGCTTACATGACCACAGCAAGCGGTTTCTTTAAACCGACAGAAACACGCCCCCTTGACAAAACCACGTGATCGCGTTCCCTTAAGCTCTCGAAACGCGGTCCATGGCGTTCCGCCAGAACCAGCGTCCACGAAAGGAGGACCCTAACAACACACATCAGGTCAGTCTTAGCCCACGAACCGCGCCCATAGCATCTAACCCGGCAGACCATTACACGGGTACTAACGTACCTCCCCGCATTTGTATTTCACAGGAACACATGTAAACTCAGCGAACCAGACACGTAAGCATACCAGCGCTGAACCAGTATACTATTTCCTTTCACACTGGGACCAACTGGAACATTAACGGGTGTACCCCTTTAATTACCTTCACTCGCCCCACCTTTACCCACCAGGTCCACATGATGCATGCGCCAATGTAATTTGAACCTATGATTTACGCATATATGATTTATGATTCGAATGTTTGTTTGTTTACAGTATCCTTTCCCTGATGAAGGGGTGTATCACAACCCCGAAATGCATTGGATGTATACAAAGGATGGTACTATGTCAGAAAAATGAATAATGAATAATGAAGAAAACTATTGATTTACAATAAGAAAACTTATGAATAAAAAGTCAACTACATTCATTGCTTGAAACTTTATTTGGAACCTCTATTACACGTAGAGGAACAACTGTGTGCATACAAGGATGGGGCTAGTGACCCACTGACCACACACCATGGACTGTTAATAATGATGTCGAGGGACGCCTGACATCACTTGTATAGCACCCCAAACACTCAGGAATATCTTTATAGAAAAAACGCTGTGCGCCAGCCCGACTTATTCTACTGTTTCAAATTTTCGCGTCCACTCCTGGACCGGCTGCACGCAAATCTCACAATATGAGTAATTTTGATGACATATCCAAGAGCACTGAGGCTAGAGCCTCGACCTTTGCGTTTCAACAGGAGGAAGCCAACCGTATTTACGCACTCATTAGGGAAGAGAACGCCCAGGAAGCCACTACCCGTTCCAAAGAGCAACATATTAAACAACTGATCTACCTAAGCAAAAGACGTATCAACCAGCAATTACATGCGAGTACATTGGTTAAATACCACCGCAACTTACGCATACCACGGGGACTCAGAATTGCACTTAGACCATCGTTATGCAAAAATTCCAAAAAATTCCAAGAGAGGTGGTTCGAAATTTTAAATAAATGCTCACTCGACCTGATTCTCCTAATCATCGAAGAACTATCAGAAATACTAGGTGAGCTAACGAAAGAAATAGAAGAAACATCCACAGAACTGTCCAAATTACTAACGGAGGAAGAGCTCAAAAATATACTCGAGGACATTCAATCCCAGATGGAAAAACATACCAAAGACATTAACGAACGGAAGATCCGCAAATACAAGAGGGATACTCTTGATTATAAACTGGGAGAGGTTTATACATGGGCCGAAATTTACGCCCAGAAAAGACACAACAAACCGTACACATCACAGACAGACACCTCCTCATCGGACAGCGACAACACCCAGAGAACCAGAAGAACTCCATCAATACCAACTGAACCCGACACAAGCAGGGCACAACAACCCACGACGAGCCACCAAACTGATACAAGTCCTTTTTTAGAACAGGGCCAAACACAAAAAGGAGACCCCGGAGAGGACAGAACAAAAGACAAAGAAACAAGGAAAGACCCACCCACCACGAGGAGCACAACGGGAACCATCAAGGACAGACAGACCAAGAAAACACAGAACAACTAGTCATCAATATCAGCGACTACCAACTTACCCAACACGAAATCCATCTTTTACAAAAGGGAACTTCGTTTGTACCTACCACCGATTCCAACAACCTGGAACTGGAAGTCAGTTTTTTTAAACTGATGCGCAAACTACGACTTCGTCACTTTTTTGACAATGTCCTACCACCTAACCCCACAGTGGAACCAGATCAACTACTCGGATTAAGACCTCATAGCACATTTCAAGCACCAGTAAGTCACAAAACTCTCGACTTATTCGAAAACAGAGTCAAACAGGACTTAATGAAAATCACCCACAAACAGTCTAAGACCAAGAACATCACACAAAAGGACTTAACCACACTGAGGAAAATATCGAATAACGAAACGATCACATGTGTGAAAGCGGACAAGGGAGGTGCCCTTATAATCATGAATACCACCATGTATGAAGCGAAAGTGTTAGAACACATTAATGACACGACAACATATATGAAACTGGAGGGGAATCCCACAACAGAATATATGAAAACTCTCACTAACATACTGGATAAAGCACACGAAATGGGAACAATTAACGCGAAAACCAAGAACTTCCTCATCAAATCCAACCCTAGAAGTCCGGTTTTAAGAATGGTCCCCAAGATCCACAAGAACCCAAGGGATCCACCTATGAGACCAATCGTCTCCACATGCGGGAGTTTACAAGAGCCCATTGGGCAACTTCTTGACAAATATCTCCAACCAATGGTGCAGAAGATGAATACGTATACCAAAGACACCACACACTTCATCTCGAAATTAAGCAACCTAAAACCAGAAATCAATCAGGAACTAATCCTATGTACAGCAGACGTACGCTCCCTTTACACGTCAATACCCCATTCCTTGGGTATTGAAGCAATAGAACAGTCTCTCCTCAAATCTGACACGGAAAGACCCTTTCAAACGTTCCTGATGGAACTTATGTTATTCACGTTATACCAGAGCTATTTCAAACATCAAGATACATGGTACCAGCAACTCATGGGCATGGCTATGGGCAATTCAGCTGCTCCCGCGTATGCGAACATTTTCATGGAATACTTTGAAGAAAACCATATACTCAATAACAAACAATGGACGGATCACCTCATGCTCTTCACAAGATACATAGACGATATCTTCATCGTCTGGAAAAGTACAGAAGAAGAACTACTAAACAGACTGCTGGAATTCAACAACATCGACCAAAGAATACAGCTTACTTGGGAAATTTCAAAAAAGTGCGTCAACTTTCTTGATGTTAGAGTTTCTATCAAAGGACAAGTCATTGAAACAGATCTTTACACCAAACCCACAGACAGAAACAATATGCTTCACTATAGTAGCTTCCACGAATCAAATTTGAAAACACATTTACCCTTCTCACAAATGGCACGAGCTAAACGAATTACATCGAATCCTCAAAATGCCACACAAAGGATCAAAGAAATTGCCTGCAAATTTCGCAAAAGAGGATATCCTGAAAACATCATTGAAGACTCCATGCAGAGGATCAACAATATAGACAGACAGAAACTTCTACAACCCAGCGCCAAAAAACAACAGACACGCCTAGTGGTTTTCTACCATTACCAACAAATTTAAAAAGATCATTTACCAACATTGGCCACTTTTGAATTTAGAACCAGATTTCAACCAGATTTTTCAGGAACCTCCGCTATTTGCATATACGAGAGCACGTAATCTGGGTGAACTATTGCAACACAAACCGACTGAACCAACCAATTACGCAGGTACAAAACCGTGCTTTAACTGTGGGAACTGTAACTCTATAATCCGAGGTAACACAGTTAATCATCCAATGAAGGGTAACAAGATCAAACTTCGTGTCAATGCCACATGCGACACCAACAATGTGATCTATGCCTTAAAATGTCCATGTGGAAAACTCTATATCGGAAAGACAGAACGCAAAATCAAGACCAGGCTCACAGAGCATAAATCAAACATCCGTTTAAAAAGTACCAAGTCAACCCTAGCAGTACATTTCAATGAAGAGAAACACAATATCTCTCAACTGAAATTCATAATACTGGAAACCATCCCCAAACTGGAGGGCAGAGATAACACCAAATTCATGCTCCAAAGAGAAAATGAATGGATCCAAAAATTGTCGACCCAGAAGCCAAACGGGCTCAATGAAAGGATTGAACTCTCTTGCTATCTGTAAAGTTGCTCTAGGACTGAGTCAGTGACTCCTGATCGATCCAAGGATCATTTGTGCATTTTTTAATTTCACGTTGTGCTTTAATTTCATGTATAATTGCATGTTATTGGCTTTTCTTATTTTCTTAATTAGATTATGTTTTTTCGGCGACATTAGGTTCAATGGCCCAACACTCCGTCCACGCGGACCCATTATGCAGTCGCATCCCACACACCCACGCTTAACTACATAGTCCAAACTGCATAGCGCCAGATACCATCCATAGCTTACATGACCACAGCAAGCGGTTTCTTTAAACCGACAGAAACACGCCCCCTTGACAAAACCACGTGATCGCGTTCCCTTAAGCTCTCGAAACGCGGTCCATGGCGTTCCGCCAGAACCAGCGTCCACGAAAGGAGGACCCTAACAACACACATCAGGTCAGTCTTAGCCCACGAACCGCGCCCATAGCATCTAACCCGGCAGACCATTACACGGGTACTAACGTACCTCCCCGCATTTGTATTTCACAGGAACACATGTAAACTCAGCGAACCAGACACGTAAGCATACCAGCGCTGAACCAGTATACTATTTCCTTTCACACTGGGACCAACTGGAACATTAACGGGTGTACCCCTTTAATTACCTTCACTCGCCCCACCTTTACCCACCAGGTCCACATGATGCATGCGCCAATGTAATTTGAACCTATGATTTACGCATATATGATTTATGATTCGAATGTTTGTTTGTTTACAGTATCCTTTCCCTGATGAAGGGGTGTATCACAACCCCGAAATGCATTGGATGTATACAAAGGATGGTACTATGTCAGAAAAATGAATAATGAATAATGAAGAAAACTATTGATTTACAATAAGAAAACTTATGAATAAAAAGTCAACTACATTCATTGCTTGAAACTTTATTTGGAACCTCTATTACACGTAGAGGAACAACTGTGTGCATACAAGGATGGGGCCAGTGACCCACTGACCACACACCATGGACTGTTAATAATGATGTCGAGGGACGCCTGACATCACTTGTATAGCACCCCAAACACTCAGGAATATCTTTATAGAAAAAACGCTGTGCGCCAGCCCGACTTATTCTACTGTTTCAAATTTTCGCGTCCACTCCTGGACCGGCTGCACGCAAATCTCACAATATGAGTAATTTTGATGACATATCCAAGAGCACTGAGGCTAGAGCCTCGACCTTTGCGTTTCAACAGGAGGAAGCCAACCGTATTTACGCACTCATTAGGGAAGAGAACGCCCAGGAAGCCACTACCCGTTCCAAAGAGCAACATATTAAACAACTGATCTACCTAAGCAAAAGACGTATCAACCAGCAATTACATGCGAGTACATTGGTTAAATACCACCGCAACTTACGCATACCACGGGGACTCAGAATTGCACTTAGACCATCGTTATGCAAAAATTCCAAAAAATTCCAAGAGAGGTGGTTCGAAATTTTAAATAAATGCTCACTCGACCTGATTCTCCTAATCATCGAAGAACTATCAGAAATACTAGGTGAGCTAACGAAAGAAATAGAAGAAACATCCACAGAACTGTCCAAATTACTAACGGAGGAAGAGCTCAAAAATATACTCGAGGACATTCAATCCCAGATGGAAAAACATACCAAAGACATTAACGAACGGAAGATCCGCAAATACAAGAGGGATACTCTTGATTATAAACTGGGAGAGGTTTATACATGGGCCGAAATTTACGCCCAGAAAAGACACAACAAACCGTACACATCACAGACAGACACCTCCTCATCGGACAGCGACAACACCCAGAGAACCAGAAGAACTCCATCAATACCAACTGAACCCGACACAAGCAGGGCACAACAACCCACGACGAGCCACCAAACTGATACAAGTCCTTTTTTAGAACAGGGCCAAACACAAAAAGGAGACCCCGGAGAGGACAGAACAAAAGACAAAGAAACAAGGAAAGACCCACCCACCACGAGGAGCACAACGGGAACCATCAAGGACAGACAGACCAAGAAAACACAGAACAACTAGTCATCAATATCAGCGACTACCAACTTACCCAACACGAAATCCATCTTTTACAAAAGGGAACTTCGTTTGTACCTACCACCGATTCCAACAACCTGGAACTGGAAGTCAGTTTTTTTAAACTGATGCGCAAACTACGACTTCGTCACTTTTTTGACAATGTCCTACCACCTAACCCCACAGTGGAACCAGATCAACTACTCGGATTAAGACCTCATAGCACATTTCAAGCACCAGTAAGTCACAAAACTCTCGACTTATTCGAAAACAGAGTCAAACAGGACTTAATGAAAATCACCCACAAACAGTCTAAGACCAAGAACATCACACAAAAGGACTTAACCACACTGAGGAAAATATCGAATAACGAAACGATCACATGTGTGAAAGCGGACAAGGGAGGTGCCCTTATAATCATGAATACCACCATGTATGAAGCGAAAGTGTTAGAACACATTAATGACACGACAACATATATGAAACTGGAGGGGAATCCCACAACAGAATATATGAAAACTCTCACTAACATACTGGATAAAGCACACGAAATGGGAACAATTAACGCGAAAACCAAGAACTTCCTCATCAAATCCAACCCTAGAAGTCCGGTTTTAAGAATGGTCCCCAAGATCCACAAGAACCCAAGGGATCCACCTATGAGACCAATCGTCTCCACATGCGGGAGTTTACAAGAGCCCATTGGGCAACTTCTTGACAAATATCTCCAACCAATGGTGCAGAAGATGAATACGTATACCAAAGACACCACACACTTCATCTCGAAATTAAGCAACCTAAAACCAGAAATCAATCAGGAACTAATCCTATGTACAGCAGACATACGCTCCCTTTACACGTCAATACCCCATTCCTTGGGTATTGAAGCAATAGAACAGTCTCTCCTCAAATCTGACACGGAAAGACCCTTTCAAACGTTCCTGATGGAACTTATGTTATTCACGTTATACCAGAGCTATTTCAAACATCAAGATACATGGTACCAGCAACTCATGGGCATGGCTATGGGCAATTCAGCTGCTCCCGCGTATGCGAACATTTTCATGGAATACTTTGAAGAAAACCATATACTCAATAACAAACAATGGACGGATCACCTCATGCTCTTCACAAGATACATAGACGATATCTTCATCGTCTGGAAAAGTACAGAAGAAGAACTACTAAACAGACTGCTGGAATTCAACAACATCGACCAAAGAATACAGCTTACTTGGGAAATTTCAAAAAAGTGCGTCAACTTTCTTGATGTTAGAGTTTCTATCAAAGGACAAGTCATTGAAACAGATCTTTACACCAAACCCACAGACAGAAACAATATGCTTCACTATAGTAGCTTCCACGAATCAAATTTGAAAACACATTTACCCTTCTCACAAATGGCACGAGCTAAACGAATTACATCGAATCCTCAAAATGCCACACAAAGGATCAAAGAAATTGCCTGCAAATTTCGCAAAAGAGGATATCCTGAAAACATCATTGAAGACTCCATGCAGAGGATCAACAATATAGACAGACAGAAACTTCTACAACCCAGCGCCAAAAAACAACAGACACGCCTAGTGGTTTTCTACCATTACCAACAAATTTAAAAAGATCATTTACCAACATTGGCCACTTTTGAATTTAGAACCAGATTTCAACCAGATTTTTCAGGAACCTCCGCTATTTGCATATACCAGAGCACGTAATCTGGGTGAACTAGTGCAACACAAACCGACTGAACCAACCAATTACGCAGGTACAAAACCGTGCTTTAACTGTGGGAACTGTAACTCTATAATCCGAGGTAACACAGTTAATCATCCAATGAAGGGTAACAAGATCAAACTTCGTGTCAATGCCACATGCGACACCAACAATGTGATCTATGCCTTAAAATGTCCATGTGGAAAACTCTATATCGGAAAGACAGAACGCAAAATCAAGACCAGGCTCACAGAGCATAAATCAAACATCCGTTTAAAAAGTACCAAGTCAACCCTAGCAGTACATTTCAATGAAGAGAAACACAATATCTCTCAACTGAAATTCATAATACTGGAAACCATCCCCAAACTGGAGGGCAGAGATAACACCAAATTCATGCTCCAAAGAGAAAATGAATGGATCCAAAAATTGTCGACCCAGAAGCCAAACGGGCTCAATGAAAGGATTGAACTCTCTTGCTATCTGTAAAGTTGCTCTAGGACTGAGTCAGTGACTCCTGATCGATCCAAGGATCATTTGTGCATTTTTTAATTTCACGTTGTGCTTTAATTTCATGTATAATTGCATGTTATTGGCTTTTCTTATTTTCTTAATTAGATTATGTTTTTTCGGCGACATTAGGTTCAATGGCCCAACACTCCGTCCACGCGGACCCATTATGCAGTCGCATCCCACACACCCACGCTTAACTACATAGTCCAAACTGCATAGCGCCAGATACCATCCATAGCTTACATGACCACAGCAAGCGGTTGCTTTAAACCGACAGAAACACGCCCCCTTGACAAAACCACGTGATCGCGTTCCCTTAAGCTCTCGAAACGCGGTCCATGGCGTTCCGCCAGAACCAGCGTCCACGAAAGGAGGACCCTAACAACACACATCAGGTCAGTCTTAGCCCACGAACCGCGCCCATAGCATCTAACCCGGCAGACCATTACACGGGTACTAACGTACCTCCCCGCATTTGTATTTCACAGGAACACATGTAAACTCAGCGAACCAGACACGTAAGCATACCAGCGCTGAACCAGTATACTATTTCCTTTCACACTGGGACCAACTGGAACATTAACGGGTGTACCCCTTTAATTACCTTCACTCGCCCCACCTTTACCCACCAGGTCCACATGATGCATGCGCCAATGTAATTTGAACCTATGATTTACGCATATATGATTTATGATTCGAATGTTTGTTTGTTTACAGTATCCTTTCCCTGATGAAGGGGTGTATCACAACCCCGAAATGCATTGGATGTATACAAAGGATGGTACTATGTCAGAAAAATGAATAATGAATAATGAAGAAAACTATTGATTTACAATAAGAAAACTTATGAATAAAAAGTCAACTACATTCATTGCTTGAAACTTTATTTGGAACCTCTATTACACGTAGAGGAACAACTGTGTGCATACAAGGATGGGGCCAGTGACCCACTGACCACACACCATGGACTGTTAATAATGATGTCGAGGGACGCCTGACATCACTTGTATAGCACCCCAAACACTCAGGAATATCTTTATAGAAAAAACGCTGTGCGCCAGCCCGACTTATTCTACTAGTCCTTGGATGGCTCAGGAATGGGCTAGTTCCTGTTCCTGTCTGTCATATCCTGATTGCGGAGTTCTCTGCCACTGCTATGGAGTTCTCTGACTATATAGTGGAGGTTTTGCCAGTGGAGGTGGATTATTTAGGTATATATAACATAACTGGGCTTTTAAAACTCTTGCTAGTGGTTCTTGAGTTACATTCTTAAGGTCATGATAAAATATGATATAGAAATAGATCCATGTGAATACGAAGATGGGTAGATGTAATACTATGTCTTATATAAGAGTATACATTAAATGTGAGGTGCTATGATGGCTGTCGAAACTGCTAGTGTGTGAATGATGAATGTAATTGTAAAATGTACTCAATGGATGATTAGATGAGTAATGTGGATGCATATTACATTGAGACTTTTATGTCTGGGTGTGACATCGTGTTAGTGCTTGAGTGGTGCTCAGGATGGTAAATGTTGATGGTGAAGTAGTCCACCATTTATTATTGACTCGACACTTCAGGCGCTGTGATGAAGCAACTAAACTAGCAGATCTGCTGAAATGCAGGTCCATTAGTCAGTCAAGCACCTACAGGCTCGGTTCTTTGTCCCACCTCAGGAACCTGGATGAAACTGTAGCTTAGGTCACAATAATCTTCTACACAACTTCTGGAGTACTGCTGCACATCTGGATGTTCAAGACATCTGAAGCATGAACTGAGGATACTTGAGGAAACCAAATGAGTACTTAAATATTGTTTGTAAACATTTTGTGTTCTTTTATACCTTTGCCGAATCGGTGTAGTTGTACATTGGAAGGGGCTAAAGAGATGCTGAGAGAGCGCATACCTGACATCACCTGCAAAAAAGACATGATATTTGTTATAATGTGGCTACCTTGAGAATTTAGAAGATGTTCTATACATGTATGCGTTCAATTTTAGTGTAATGTGTGTCTGTTGTGACGGGAGGAAGTTATCAGTGACTAGATGTGTGATGCCATTCCCTTGGAAAACATGCAATCCCAGTGTATGTTAGTAAAACTACCTAGTATCAACATGTTATGGGAATCTCCAGAAACCAACTGTCATGCTAGAGCAAACTGTCAGAAAATGTAGCTGTCTTTGCACCCAGGAAAGGCAGCATATACATCAGTGAAGCAGCCCCTGGCACTGCATATAGCTTAGAACTATGATGGAGTGTGAGCAGTGCACGTTGCAAAAATTGTGTTTCCTGTGGCAGGCAGGCAGAAATGTCACATGGCTTTTATCAAAGGCACCTGATATTCAAGAGAAGTGGTCATGGGAATAACATTCTCTTGTCACCCATTAGATTTCTGCCAGGGATTGTGGCATGGATATAAAATGGTGTACTTTGAGGGTGATGCCTCTGAACATAGTGATTGGCTTCCTTGTGAGATGCCCTAGGTGTCCCTATTGTCCCTCTAGAAAGTAGCCACAAAATGGAGTGCCGCCAGTACTTTGACATGGGCAGGGATGGCCTGGGAGCAGGCCGGAGGTGAAGTGAATTACTAGTCCGTCCCAGTCAAGGTTCTTATCTGGAGAGAGAGAGAACCAGTATCTAGCAAAGACTGCTTCCTGGCCATCCCAAAACGTTTGATCCTCTGCATGCAAATCCTCTCTTGTCCTTAACTAATTGATCCTCCAAATGAGGAGTTAGACAAAAAAACATATTCACCTACATGGTGAAATTTGTTTTTGTGGCTTGGCTTCTTATGTGGGTAAACTATATGTGATCAGTTGATGTTGTAGTTAATTTCATGTGTTGATGGATGTGGAGGTGTCCAAATTATTCACTTCTCATCCCTGCAGAAGCAGATGTATTGTTTGAGATTTAAGCCTTGTTGCAATATGTGCTCTCTAGAAATTGCTGTAATATTGACTGTTTTTGCCTATATTACAATTTTATTTGAAAGTGTTTTTTTTTGTTTCTTTCTCCTAAATGGGCATCATTTCATTTTTTGGCATATAAAAATATTTTTCCTTTAATTTTCTATTTTTCATTTTTCCCAGTTTGATATTAGTGCTGTTCTCTGCCTTTCGTGATTTCTATGAGACTGCCTTGCAGTAACAGTGATTGACCATGTGTGGTGTGTGACTTAAACCAAAGCTTGGCTTGAGTCGATATGAGACAGGCTTGGTCAGTAGTACCACAAGAGTAGTAGTGGGTGCAATTTTAATGAACAGCAAGTGGCTCTCTGGTTTGATTTACATGTGCACACCTCCGTACGTTTAAATTATCTGTACCTGTCTAATATTAGATATTCCCTATTTTCCGACCACTCACAATTACCCCTTCCACATTTACACCACAAATGATGACCTCTCCATGGGGAGCTCTCCACACTTGTGCTAGAGAACTCTGCAGATAAAAACTATGGCGGACTCAGAGGTTAGTGAATAGTATTTGCGACTATATAAAGTAGTACTACTGAAGTACTACTGAAGTATAACGTTATGTACTCAAAAAAGCTTAGGTGAATAGTTCCTAATTGTTTATCTCTTAAGTTGTAGTTTTAGCACTTCAGACACTGTTCTTATTATGCGCTCATCTCTGTATTTGTAATTTTTTTTACACCTTTAGTTATAATTTTACCAACAGCAAGTAACTGATCAGCATTGTCACCGATGGGTAGCATAGAGATAACTGTAGCCGTACATTCGTAAACGCTCCAGAGTTACAAACACAATTGCATTGCAATACATCACAATAGCAGAAGAGTGGACATCAAACAGGGTGCAACACTTAGCCAATATACTCTACCCATTGTGTTCTAGTTTGTCTCAATCAGACAAAGATGATTCGCCATCGGTAGATTCTTCTTCCAGATTTCGCCCCACCCGTCACCCAGAAACCTGTTGCAGAGTTCCCTCCAAACCATCAGATTGGTTTGCAATTTAGCATCCTTTCGTGCACGTCGGAGATGCAGCTCCTCGGCCAATAACCACTCGGAGACATCCCTAACATATGTATACATTGTTAAAGGCAGATGTGACTACTTTGTTAATGCCTTTGAGCATATTATTGTTAGAGCTCCTATTAAGTCCCTCATGTAATAATACCCTTAGCAATGTGTTTCGTATTTTAATCATTCCTCCAAGGCTGCATGGAGGTATAAAAATGGAACATGTTTTTCTTTGCTTTGTGTCATAGGTTCTTGTCCATACCACATCCTGGGCTTTTTCTGCTTGATGGTGCCTTTAATAGTGAAGGAGTTCATCCTAACCAGCATAAAAAATATCAATATTCATCAATATTTTTTTGTGTTGTCAGATATTCCCGAGGTTTGGGGCTTACATTGAATAGGCCTAGTCATATGTTTGTTTGTATTGCTTGAAGATATTCTGTGAGGTTTCTTGGGACCAAATTACACAAAGTGCTTCGGGGCAAAATGGGCCTGTGCCCCGGCTTTCTACGCCCCTGCTCATTATGGTATTACAGAAGGGGCCGAACACACTTGCAAGGGCCCTTCTTTAATACAGATCACCCAGGCTTTACAAGTTCACCAGCGCTTTTTCCGGGAAACTGAAAGTGCGGCCGGCCTGCGGCCGGCCATGAATAATTAGGGGAGGAGAAGCCCTTTGATGTGCTGTGCTGGGCGTGAATGCGCGTGCTTGTTGCTCTCGTGATTCACGTGAACTTCAAGAAAACCGCGGCTGAAAGCCCTTGGTTTGACGAGGATTTTGCCGACATGAATTCTCGCTCCGCTCAATGCGCTTGCGCGCATTGATAGGTCGCGAGACCTAAAAACAGTGCATCGCAGGGCTCTGAGTTTATAGCTGGCTTTGGCCCATGTTTAGCCCTGCTTGCCTTTGACCTGCTAATAATTGAGTGGTTGTAGAAATGAAAACCTCCTTGCTAATGCATAGTTTTTTCAAGTTCCTTGCACTATTAGAAAATGGTGGATTGTGGCATTTTGTGGATTGTGGGTATGTTCTGTTCCTTTGGCTGCTCAAGAAAGATTGGGTAATTCTGCTGATTTAACAGGTTGGTGACTGCTTAGACTAGGCAAGGAGTTGCTGAACAGCTTGATGTTCTTCTGTTATCTGAAGGTCTGGTTGCCAGTCTCTTTTTTGGGGGTTTTCCGGAGTGCAGTCAGAGATTTGGAATTGTGGAACATAATAAAATGGGCATTCTTCTTGAAAGTTGGTTTATAGTTTGTTTAGGAGCCGGCTAAACAGTGAATCTTTGTTTCTCCCTGTTAAGGGTGCAGTGTCTGTAGCCTGCCCCTTTGTACCAATATGTCTTGTCCATGGTGAATGCCATTCTAGACACCAGTGGGAGCCTTTGAAGGGCTTTAGGAAGGGTTATTTGTGGTCACACTTCAGGTTGAAGGTCAAAGTGCTGAGAGTTGCACAGAACTTGGACATCCCCTTTGCACCAATAAGGCGGTGAAAGTTCTGCTCAGCCCAAAAAATGTACATATGGACAGACACTTTGTGATATTTGCAGGGATCAATGATTAATTGTTCAATTGAATGTGGATCTGGGTTGGTTACTCCCAGACAACAGTAAAACATATCATAAAGTGCCACCACGTTGTGAAAGATGGCCACTCTGATCTTTTTAATTGTTAATGTAACAGGCAGTCTGTGTCTTTCCACACTGTGCGATCAGTGTGCAACCTGCAGGTCACTATTCAAATCCTGTAAGGGTCAACCTAGCCTTTCATACATCTACTATCGCAACATTAAGTAGCATATATCATAGAACAATTATTCAGAGGCGGCTCCTCCGTTAAGGCTGAGGAGCGTCACCCCACTAAAAAAATGCCCCAATAAAATAGAATAATAAAACAGTAATAAAGTCCATTTATTGACACTTTACTTTTCAAAACCCCGTCCCAAGCTGAGCATCAGGATGGGGGGAGGGAAGGGGCAGGACACAGCTGTCTGATTTCTGCTTCTGCCAGTCAGGCAGCAGCAGAAAGCAGTGGTAGGCAGGGCACTTAGGTTTAAAGTGCACGTGTCTTTTTGGCTGGCCGTCTTGCGACAACCAGCCAGACATGCACAGTTTAAACCTCTATAACCCAGCTGTCTCAACACAGCTGGGTTAAAGAAGGCATAGTGCATAGAGAGGCCGCTCCGTCCAATCCTGGTGCTACTCTCATACAGCATGAGAGAAGTGCTAGGATTGGTTACTGCAGTTTCCTGGTGCCTGCCTACCCTCCAGGAGAGAAGACCTGAGCGAGGAGGACGTCATGCTAGGAAGAAGGTAAGTGGGATGATTTAATATTTTATTATTTTATTTTTTATTTTTGGCCAACCCTCCCACGCCTCACCACCCTCCTTACATCTTACATGCTAGCCACCACTGCAATTATTATGATAATTATGATAATAGCAATAATAATAATATGAACAATAATAATAATAATAATTATTATTATTATTATTATTATTATTATTATTATTATTATTATTATTATTATTGTTGTTGTTATTATTATTATTATTATATGGTCTGTGTACCGATTATACCTCATTAGCTCCAGCCCTCTTTTAAGTGACCCTGGATGGTCAAGGGGTCCTCAGTACACCGCACCCAAGGGAAAGGCACATCAGGGAAAGGCACATCATAACATAATTTACCGCTGCGCAGAGCAAATATTCTTGAACGCCCTTGTTATGTCAGACACAAGATTAACAAGCACTGGCGTTGCCAATAGGTTTCGCATTTGGAAAGTTGGAGCTATTGGTTTTGTAAATGACATTTTATATTTATATATTGTTATTGACAATGCCAATAACGATATATAAATATAAAATGTCATTTACAAAACCAATAGTTCCAACTTTCCAAATGCGAAACCTATTGGCAACGCCAGTGCTTTTTTTTTTTCTAAAGCGTTACACATGCCAAAGGAAACTGGCAGCTCTGCTTTTAACAATAAAAGTGATATCACACCAACCCTGGCCAGTGCTGGTATGCTGATGAGGAAGTGTGCTCCCAGAGTCAGCAGTGAATACACCATGACCACTGCCCAGGTTTAAACCCCCTCTGGTCACCTGCACGTCCTAGGAACCAAGTACCTGTATTCCATCTAGTCATGTTTTGATGTCATTTCATGACTTTCATTTAATTTAATGTAATGTGATACTGTAAGTCCATAGTATGGCAATACAGCGCAGTGTTTCCAAAACACGAGATGGCCTCTGTACGTAAAAGAACCTGGCCAGAGGTGTTCGGTTAAACATGACATGAAAGGGAATATTCCAAAATACGAGATGGCTTCTGCGTGTGAAGGAGCCTAGGCAGAGGTGTTCTGTTAAACATGAGATGAAATCAAAAGGCCCCCCGCAGTGCAGGGTAGGGGGTGGGAACGAGCTCCAGGGAGCCCCCCTCAGCACATTTACCATCCTAGTGCGGGGAATGAGATTTTGATACCCTTTTTAATCACTTAGATACTAATCTCATTCATCAATTTGGATCGGTTATTTTCTGTCATTGAGTAAAAGACAACCCCCGCATAGGTTAAATTAACCCCATAAACTGACGCAACTCTGAAGGACCACTTACGACTGATGAAGTTTTAAAAGTTTAATATAAAATCAGAATTAATTGCATATACAATCCTCTCAAGATAAGATTTAACAAGTATACAGGAACTAGAAGGAACATAAATTCCCTAAAGAACCTCAGTCTACAAAAGAATACGATTAAAGTCAATTCAAGAATCAACAGATTAAAAAGCATAGACACAATGTGGTTCCGTTGCGTCATCTACAAAAAGAATAAACAAGTTAATTCGGTCCCTACTCTGTACTAGGTGACATCCCTACTTCGCAAGTTCCTTACCTAAAAAGGTGTCAGCAGTTTGACTTCCAAAGAAGTTCAAACTCTCTTAACCCTTAATGGTAACTTATGTCGAGAAGCAGTACCCTCTCTGCCTACCCATCGGCTCTCTAAGGGTCCTCGGCCTACTGCTCTCTCGCTCTGCGCTCTGATCTTCTCTCAGCGCTCGCTCCTAACTCTTCGCTTACTTCTCCTCCCCAGGGTGCTGTCCCTAAATACACAATCACAGTATGGGTGGAACGCCCCTTCGACGCCCACCACGTACTTTCCCCATGATGTCATTCTTTGCTCTTTCCATAGCTTCATCTCTTCGCGTCGTCCGTTAAGTTGACCCTTATCCTTAGACGCCATCTTCGTCTTCTTGCTGGTGACTTCATTTGACACTTTCGAAGCAAAAGTCTATCACCTCATCAGACCTTTATTCTTTACAACTATATTCTTAACCTCATTTGGTCCTGTGAACGGTCATTTCTAAACAAGACTCAAATTCCAAGCGTCTCTCATCACGTTTAGGCCATAAACTTCGTCCGGCATTGTCACCTTAAATCTAGCAAGACCTTTGACTCTTGTCTCGCACATTCAGATCAAGGCTATTCACGACTCCTGTGAGCCCACTAAATTACATACAGCGGACTACACTCCTGCGAACTGTTGGTCAGTTAGGTTAAAATCACATATGACCAAACCTTTCTAACATTCCTACAAAAAGCTTTCTACACAGTATAACCTTTAACACACATTTATATATAATCGAATTTAGTAAAGCAATGATTATAAGTGAATACATCCTACATATAACGCAACATTTATTTTCTTGTGCTTACGTCGTGCTATACATTCTCTGCACATTTCGTCACTCTACGTTTCGCCGTTTTCTCCATTTCATGATTACACACGTCTATTCAGTTTGCACGTTCTACTATTCTTAAGCATTTCTATACATTTCTATATTAGCCCACTATGTATACGGGCTTCTCTAATTCTAATACACTTTATAAAATAGATACATTTCCTATTACATTGGTTACATCGGCTAATTTTACACTACAAGTGTCTATTTCACGTTATAGATTCTACGTTTATGCAATATGCTTATGAATATGGTTCATACATATTTTTTATTCAAATTGCGCTCTCTCAGTTCCCCCCTTTGATGACCTCTAGGGGTCATCACTAAATGCAATTTGAATAACACCTTTACACAGAACTAGTTACAATATTCCCCCTTTTTATCGTTTCGAGAGCTCTTAAAATCTTGTACTGTTGATCTTGTAAAGCAGCTAATCTCCTTTCTTGCTCTCTCATGGATCTTTGTAACCGGTTCGACCTATACCATTTGTACAATTTACCTAACCCCAACAATGTGATTATGCAAATCAATACTATCAATATAGGTTTTAGTATATACCACACAATGCTTTTACCAAGGTTGGCAAACCAATTTCCAACTTTTCCTACTCCATGACCTACTTTCTCCAAAACATTTGTTTTTGATAAATCTTCGATTTCTTTATGTATCTCTGTAATGTTTTGTATGACTTTCTCAAGTGGTTTTGAATTGTCTGGAATGTAAGTACAACATTCTTGAACCTTCAAAGCCTTGCAGACTCCGCCCTCTTTTGCTAGCAGTACATCTAAAGCAAGTCGGTTCTGAAGAACCATTGCCCTAATCGACTGCATCTCTCCTTCTACTAGCATAAATGACCTTGCAGTATTTGCAGATAATCTATCTACAACTGTAGCTAGTCTCCTGATCTTAACATCGTTAAGTATTAAACCTAACATAGGAAACATTGCTCCAAAAATGTCTCCAACTACTTCAGCATCTCCTATTTCCCTTTTCGTTCTTGTCGAAGCCTTTCCTTCTATGATCGCTAAATCCTTTGCATGATATATTTTGGGGAAGACAATTGCCAAGTAACACGAACCATACCAATTGTCAGGCAGTTTTACATAGGCATTTCTTCCACATACAAAATATACATTAGGAATCGCTTGCATCCCTTTCATAAAATCTTTCGTATAGTACTCTAATCTAAAAGCATGTTCGCAATTTACTTCACCTACAAATACACTCTCATAATATGTCTTGCTTCGAGTTAAACATAACTTTCCTTTCTGCGTTCTATCCAAAGCTATTGGACCATTGCTACCCTTCTTCTTGTGTGCTTTTTCTTCTTCGGTCCAATCTGTTTTCCACTGTCCTGACATTTTTAGAATCTTCTGCCTTCTGTATCGGTCATCTACTTGTCCTATGAACTTTTTCTCAACTTCTGACACTTTGCAATCAGATTATTTCTGCGTGCATATGAAGTATCTAGTGTATCCCAAGGAAGAAAGAACTTTGTCAATCTGTCTTCCTTCTTATAATAGTCCCACTTATTCATTTGCTTATAATTCGGGACTTCAGGCAGTACCGAATCATAATTTGAAAAGTAGTACTCAAATCCTTCTCTACCATAAAATATACTAAGCAGTAAACTACATGTTATCCCATAAGTCAGTGGGAGATGATGATATCTGATGCCTTCATCTACGGAAGCCGGCAATTGCATACATACATAGCATTCTTTGGCCTCCATGGCATCGATATATTCATACAATAGCTTGGCATATGCATTTGACCTAAAATTTCCCTGTGACTCGTCTACGTGTAACCTACGAGCTTCAACCGCCAGTAACGCCTTTTCACGGATGACATTGCTCTCCTCCTTCTTCCCAACAAGAGCAGGTTTCAAAGTCGTTACAGGCTTTACATCTGTTGTCACTCTTTCACTTGCATGTCCTACCATGTATGATGTGGTAACTACTGTAATAATAAGAAAAATTACTACTGCTATTAGTGTACTTATTATGCATTTGGCTTTTCGGTTTGGGTTGCCATTCTCCATGTTATCAAAACAGCGTAGCTCTTTCCTTTTCGAAGAAAAGTTTCTCTTTTCAAGTCTTTGGTTTGCTTTATTTGCTTTTTCAGTCTGTGAAGCGCTCTTAATCAACAAAAGTCTCTTTTCGCAACAATGTCTTTTATCTTCAACAATAGACAACCCTAACCCTTCTCCGTCCTCTAAATGTAATCCCTAATTTTATTCTTCTTTCCACTCGGCGCTAGGTTATCTTCTTCTTTATAGCTTAAACACAAAAGTCTTTATGCATCTACAATTATTCTCGTACCTGCAGCTTTAATAACATGTTCCAATAATTCAAAACGAATGACTTTTTCTTCTTGTTCTGGTATTTGATGACCAAAAGTTGGAAACTGTAATCGATTTAGCACTAGATCTTTGATCCGACTTAGGTATGGGGGTATGGGAAGTGTGAAAGTCAGTAACCCCTCAGTATCGAGTCCAGGCGTCAACATCCATATCTCCACTGCCACAAATGGATCGAGATCGATCACTTTCACTTCTTTCACTCTCCCAGATTTCTGTCCCCAAGACATCTGCTAGATAAGTCCACTCAGGGGTGGCGTACCTTCTGCAGGGCACACGTACCCTTCTTGATCTTCTAAGACTCTCAGATCCTGAATCTGTAGTTTCTTCTTCCTGATCCGACTCTTCAGAAATCGGGACAAGGGTTCTCTCTTGATTTGTTTTTAAGTTTGGCCTTCTCCTTCTCTCCGGCCAACTAGCTTCGTCACTCCTTGTCCTCCTGCTCCTTGTTCTTGGACTTGTCTCTTGATCGCTTACAGCTTGTTCGTTATCTGATTCGAACTCCCATGTACTCTCTTCTTCTGAGACGACTTCGGTCTCACTGGTGTCCTGACCATCGTCGGTAGCCTGCTCCGACACAGGCTCAGCCTCTTCGATCACCTCTACAGCTTGGCTTTCCCCCTCTGTGGCTTCTCCGCTTTCCGCTGGATTCTCATCCGAGAGAGGAGCTGTTTCTTCCAGAGGTGTTGGCACTCTTCGGGTGTGTGAGGCGTGTATCCAGTTGGGCAAACCTCCACACTTTACTGCAGTGTTCGTAACTAGTATGACTTGGAACGGTCCTCGCCAGCGCACGTCTAGACAGTTCTTCCTGACGTGCTTCTTCACCAGGACCCAGTCCCCTGGACACAAGTCATGGCACAAGTCTTGTGCCGATGGAACCTCTGCAGCCTGGACCTGGAGGGACACAGAATTAATGGCATCAGATAGTCCCTTGCAGTAGTCCAAGATCAAATCGTCTGTGATGTTCAATAGCGCTGCAGTCGGAACCGATGGCAATCTCATAGCTCTTCCCATTAGCACCTCGTGTGGAGACAGACCTGTTTTCCTATCTGGTGTGCTACGTATACTCATAAGAACCAATGGAAGTGCATCAGGCCAATTCAGGGATGTCGATGAACAAACTTTGGCAAGTCTGGACTTGATTGTACTGTTGATTTGTTCTACAATCCTTGAAGCTTCTGGTTGATAACTGCAATAGAGCTTCTGGTCAATACTCAAAGCTGAACATAGCATCTTCACTACTTCACTATTGAAATGAGTTCCTCTGTCCGATTCCAAAGAGGATGGCACCCCGAACCTCGGTATCAACTCTCTAAGCAACAATTTTGCTACTGTGAGTGTATCGCACCTACGTGTCGGGTAAGCTTCAACCCATCTAGAAAATATACAGACAATCACTAAGACATATCTGAGTCTATTGCATTGAGGCATTTCGATGAAATCAAGCTGCATTCTATTGAAAGGCCCCCCCAGACCTCCCAATGTGACTCAGTGTGACTGGTGTTCTCTTTCCTACGTTTAGTTGCTGACAGATCGCACAACGCTGACATACTGCTTCTGCCGCTACTCTAAACTTCGGATTAAACCACGTTTGTCTGAATACTCTCACCATAGCATCTCTACCTATGTGTGCTGATCCATGCAATTTCCTTGCCATTGGACTAACGAGTTCGTTTGGTAAAACTGCTCTCCCATCTGCAGAAATCCAAAAGTTCATTTCACTTTTTGTACATCCAGCTGTTTCCCAGCCCTTTTTCTCATCATCTGGTGCATTTTCCTGAACACATTTTAACTCGTCCCACGTATCTACAGTATCTAACAACATTGTCAATTCAGTTCTTTCCTGTATTCCCCCCACTTCTACATTGGTGTGAGAATAACCTTGTTCTGCACAGTAACGTGCTACCTCGTCAGCATAACGGTTGCCTTGCGACACAAAGTCTACGTTCTTCGTGTGCGCGGCACATTTGACACCTGCTATGGCTGACGGACCTTGCAATGCCTCTAACAATAATCTCACAAATTCTCCATTCCTAATTGGAGAACCCGAGGAGGTCATGTAACCTCTCTGAGACCATAACTGCCCATAGTCGTGAACTACCCCGAAACCATACTGGCTATCGGTGTATATGGTGACTCGAATTTTGTTACCTGCTAAACAGGCACGGGTCAAAGCAATAATTTCAGCTACCTGAGCGGAATGTACTCCTTCCAGGCAGGCGGCTTCCACAACTCTGGTAATTGTACAAACTGCATATGCTGCTCTCAGCTGACCGATATCGTCTCTTCCGCATGAACCATCAACAAAGAATATTTCATCGGGGTCAGTCAATGGCTCATCTACGATATCTGGTCTCGGTTTGGTGCATAGTTCAGTCACATCAAGGCAGTCATGATCTGTACAAATTTCATCATCAATCTCATTTGGAAGTGGCATCAAGGTTGCAGGATTCAAGACGGAGCATCTTTTTAGGGTCACATTCTCGGCAGCCAATATGACTTGCTCGTAGCGTGTGAGCCTACTATTCGTCAGATGCTGAGTCTTAGTCCTGGTCATTAACAATTCTACAGAGTGCGGTACGTACACCACTAACTGATGTCCCATTACCACACTTTCACACCTTTCAATGCTGACACCCGTTGCAGCTACGGATTTGAGACATCCGGGCAACGCTGCGGCTACTGGGTCTAATGTAGCCGAAAAGTAAGCAAATGGCCTACGCGCATCTCCGTGTATCTGGGCCAAAACTGCTAAAGCGCATCCCTCTCTTTCGCAGCAGTAAAGCAAGAATGGTTTTGTGTAATCAGGCATTCCTAAAGCCGGGGCACGACATAAGTCCTCCCTCAGCTGCAAAAACGCCATCAAACAATCCTTGTCCCATGGTACCGGATCACCCACTCCTTTGTGCGTCAGTTGTAGTAAAGGTTTTGCCTTCAGTGAAAAGTTAGCTATCCACTGCCGACAATAACCGACCATGCCTAGAAACATCCTGACTTCTCTTTGTGTTTTAGGCACGTTCATTTTCATGATCGCCTCTATTCTGTCTGGAGACACCTTCCGTTTTCCCTTTTCAATCCTGTGGCCCAAGTATTGCACTTCGGTGAGACAATACTGCAATTTACTTGGAGACACCTTGTGTCCGTTCTCGGCCAAGTGATTTAACAAGGTGATGGTGTCTACCTTGCAAGCTTCCTCAGTTTCTGACGCAACTAGGAGGTCGTCTATGTACTGGACTAGAACCGAGTTCTTGGGCAGTACTAGACTTTCAAGATTTTTCTTCAGCAGCTGGTTAAAAATCGATGGGCTTTCTGTATACCCCTGAGGGATACGACACCATGTTAAAACGCGATTTTCCAGCTTAAAAGCGAACAAATACTGGCTCTCCTCATCTAAAGGAATCGAAAAGAAAGCCTGGCATAAATCTATCACGGTGAACCATTCAGCTTGGAACGGTATCTGAAACAATATCACTGATGGATTCGGTACCACTGGACAACATGAAACAACGATATTATTAATCTTTCGAAGGTCCTGCACTATTCTGTATTTTTCACTAGGCTTCTGCAAACCCATAATCGGGGAGTTACATGGACTTCCCACGATCTCCTTCAGTATTCCCTGTTTAATCATGGATTCGATCACAGGCTTTATTCCTGCAATCGTCTCCGGTGTCAACTTATATTGTGGTGTTCTTGGATACTCGGCATTGGGTCTTACCATGATCTTTACTGGCTCTACCCCTTTTATCAATCCTATTTCTTCTCCAGTAAAATCCCACACCTCAGCTGACACTGTCTCCTTCAAGTCCTGTGGAAGCTCCTCCACTGTCAAGGTAGGATATAGTTCCACGCATTCCTGCGAGTTTACAACCTTAAAATCAGCATCCTCATCGTTGGTCTGCACTTCTACTCCTTCAGGTGTGCAATGTATTGTGCAATTCAGTTTACACAACAGATCTCTTCCTAACAGACACACAGGGCTAGAATCACAGATTACAAACTGATGTTCATCACTGTAATTCCCTATCTTTACTGACACTGGTTCTGTTAGAGGATTTGTCATTCTCCTATTTGCGACTCCTACCACCTGAATCGTCTCTCCCGACATTGGCAAACCTGGGACTACCGCTGATCTCAAAGTGGATCGAGTGGCCCCCGTGTCTACCAAAAAGGTCGTAGGACATCCAGCCACCTCAGCTTCTACGTATGGTCCTCTCTGATCTACTTCCAGGGCCGCACCTAGAGTACAGTCTTCTTCCCTATTCACTCGTTGCCCTGTAAGAGGATCAACGTAGTAGCATTCTTCTCCTCCTACGGACAATGGCATTTGTCTATAGGTTTTTCCTCCATTTGTAATGCGAGGCGGTTGAGGGAACGGCGCTCGAGGAGTCTGATTCCCCCCTTTGATAAACTTTCCCTTCGGGACTGCTGTTCCCTTTACCATGCTGGGTGGAACCTCATCCTCCTCCTGTTCTAACTCCCCCGTCTCGACATAATAGGGACACTCGCGTCTCCAATGTCCCACCTCGTTACATTGATGGCACCTCGTTGTCTTTTTAAGTGTCGCAATATCTATTCTCGGTCTCGGTCTTTCTTCCTCATCTCTGTTTTGATTATTCTGTTTCTTTACTGGTGTTCCTGTTCCCTGTTGTCGCTGTCCACCCTTTCCAGCTGATTGCCTCTGCACCAACATCAGCTTTTCTTTAAGTTTCTTTGCTTTTGAGTATATTTCATCGCTACAGTACCTTGCATACCTCAGAATCTCATCTAACAGTTTGTTCTGCCAACAAATCAAATGCTGTTGAATCATTAGGCTTATGTCTGGCCTCAATCCTAGAACAAACTTCGACACAAATTGTCCTATATCTTTAGGATCCATGACATCCAACCCGCTGTACTGTTTGAATGCTTTCAGCAATCTCTCATAAAACTCGTGAACTGTCTCTTTAGGTTCCTGAGTTGTTCGATCTATCTTAACCCAGTCTATGTCTTGCACTGGCACTTTCTCCTTTAACCATGCTATTACTCTCTCGTACTTTTCCATGACTCTATCTGATGGACCATTCGTCCTGGCATCTCTCGGAGGCTCACAAGCGGGCCATTCGACACTAAGCTTGCATGCCGTCCACAAATCTCCGGGTACTACGATATCAAACAGGGTGTTCAAATCGATCCACAGTACCTTAGAGATCTTCACGAACCTCTCTACCTGCTTGTACCACTCAACGGGGTTTTCTCTTAACTTGGGGAAAGAATTAGTAAATGCCGCTAAATCCCCCCTACTCCAGGGCACATGGACGTAGTTTCCGTTCGCGATTTCTCGCAAAGGGAAAGCTTCCATTCGCATTAGCTCTCCATCTTGGGACTTCGCAAGTGTACTCCTTCTGACGGACCCCCTCTTGGACCATCTTTCCTCCCATCTATCCAGATCCCTCCATATTCTGATACACATGATTAGTTCCCTTATGTGTACTCTTAGCCCAATTGTCCTACGCTCATCTAGATCCTGATCCGTGCAATTTAGCCTATGGTTGGCCTGTAAAGCTTTAGTCCGTGACATGTCTATCATACACCTGTCTGCCAATTCAGATAATTTTTCATGAGCTGCCCTTGCTTTCCGAGTAACATCCTTAGATAAAAACAGTATTTCATCCGGTTCGTACAGCTCTAACCTTCCTATTGCCACTGTGCCGTCAATTATCTCATCCAAGTCTGATTTTAAACTCGTTACATCAAGCCGTCTTGCTTTTATTTCAGCTCTCAGTACGTCAGTCCTAGGTTGTTCACTCACACCCCTCTCATCTCCACTATGCGCCCCCCGTCTAAGCACAGGTAAGTTATGAGGAGTTCTTCTTCCATCTCTTTGTTCCCACCTCTCTAGATCCCAAGCTTTTCCATCTTCCCTTGGGGTATGGTGGAACATTGATCCATTCCCCATCACTACATTCCGTCTTTTCGGCTCGGTTTCTCTAGATACAATATAGGATCCTCCGTGCTGTTCTGTATCACTGCAAATCCCTTGCTGTCTGGTGTCGCTCAATAAAATGAAGGGTCCTCCACGGTCCTCCATGTTCCCGCGATCTCGTTCGTGATCACCGGATGCATGGCGAGACGTTTCGCAACTCTCCATGTTCCCGTGATTCCAATGTCGCACATTTTTGTCCGGGGCATGGTGAGTGCACCTGAAACTATTTCGGTACTCCTGCGTCTTTCGTTCCCCCTCACTAAGGATGACGCGAGGCACTCCCCCACACCCTGCATTCCTGTCGTCGCACATTTGCCTATTGCCACTGGCAGTATGGCAAGTATCTCCTCGGCTTCCTTGACTCCCTCCCTCCCACTCTGGGCTGCTTTCGCCAGCTCCGCAGTGAGAGAGGATCCTGTTATCCTGATCTCTCCATTCTGCTTCTGTTTCTAACTTTTTATTCTGAGTCTCTTCGGTAGCATTCCATTCCTTCAAATACTCACTTAATTCCCTAAAGGTTTTTGGTTTCGGTACCCTCAGATCCATCTGTCCTCTTTCCCTCTGTTCTGTCCAGGGACCCGTTGCTGAATCTAATGGGGTACTCCGACTCCTTGGTCCTAACAACTGCCTTTGGGAATTGATCGTATTATTCCTTCCCTCTATCTCTGCCCTCTCTCTGTCCCATCGTGCCTGTTCCTCCTGCTGGACCCCCTCTGGGTTGTAGATTGACACTATAGGGCCTATGGTAACAGGAACTTGTAAAGCGTCGGGTATTTGATACGACCTTGCATGCTGTGTTTCTGGCACCTTCTGGACCATGAATCTTCCCACTACTCTCTGTTCGGGACTAGATTGAGGTACTTCCTCACCTTTCTTGGCATCCCACTCTGATACTGGGAGCGATTTATATTCCCCCCATCTAGCTCCGTCCCCTTGCTGTAATGCGGGACTTTCGGCTTCTCTGTTATACGGAGGTGGTCTATCTGTTAATAGTCTTTCTATCAAATCCTCATCTAGCTCGCTATCCTCATCTTCTTCTAGAGGTTTCTTTTCTCCCGTAGCTTCTAGCATTGTGAACAGTTTGTCTGCTTCTATCTTTTGCACCCTCCACTTTTTAGCTTCATCGTCCCATTTAGCATCCTGCACTGCTTTTACCGATCGTCTCACTCTTTCCTGGCGTCTTTTTAAGCTCTTTTCGTGTGCTGCTCTAAACCATGCACTAAGGGCTTCGAACTGTGTTGGCCTCGGTAGAGGTCTTGTTGCAAGCATTACTTTTTTCAGTTGGTTCAATACTTCCAATTTAAACGTCCCGTATCTCGGAAACGTCAGTTCCTTATTCCCTTCCGTTAGCTTATTCCACTCGGAGATCCATAATATCGAGTGTAAGCCTACATTCACTGCCATATGGTAAGCTGGTGTGCCTTCTGGTGGAGCTTCTTCTCCGGCATACAAGTTTCGTCTATCTCTCTTAAAGATTGCCCTTAAACGTTTAAAACACTTCATTTTCGATAATCTACGATTTTCCCTTTCTCTTCCTTGTTTACGTCCCGATGACAAACAACCAATCCCTACGCGCTCTCGCTAATCAGCCTATCCCAGCGCGACTCTACGCTGACCGACCAATCTCAGCGCGGCTCTACGCTGACGTCACTCGTCCCCTCTGCAGCAGTTCCCCTCCTTTCTCAAATCGTCTCACGATCTTGCATGCGTTTTCATTCATACGCTGAAAAATGACTACTTCCGTCCAAGCGATCACTTTTCTCTGACTGTACGGCCACAGTCTAACTGTAATTGTCACCTCAACTGACGAGACGTCTTTCCTCACACGGTCAGACGCTCGCCTTAACTGATAGGTTACTTACACACAATAAACGTCCGACCAGCGTCCGTTACTCATACACTCACTCTTACGCTCCCCCTATCATCGGTCCTTCGGGCGATCAATGGTACCTCATGACCCCCTTTCAATGGTGAACAATTACTCTGGGTGTTCGATACACCCGAACCACTTAAGCTCTCCTTGAACTTAAGATTTTATCCGGTTGCGCGCGCTCACAACCTTCCCTCAATCACACTACAGGCATTCAACTCCGCTTGACATTACAACACAAGTACAACATGAAATACCGCAATCTTACAACGCATGACCCTTATACTCACTCTCGACCGACTCTGCTGCTTTTCTCTCGACGCACCGTCAGCACCGTCTTCGGCAGGGATTCTTCTTCTGGTCGTCGATGACTAGGGACCTTGGGGTAATCTAAACCTGACCTAGGTTGTCTTCCTCAAGAGGAAAACCATCCTCTGCTACCAACTGCGGGGAATGAGATTTTGATACCCTTTTTAATCACTTAGATACTTATCTCATTCATCAATTTGGATCGGTTATTTTCTGTCATTGAGTAAAAGACAACCCCCGCATAGGTTAAATTAACCCCATAAACTGACGCAACTCTGAAGGACCACTTACGACTGATGAAGTTTTAAAAGTTTAATATAAAATCAGAATTAATTGCATATACAATCCTCTCAAGATAAGATTCAACAAGTATACAGGAACTAGAAGGAACATAAATTCCCTAAAGAACCTCAGTCTACAAAAGAATACGATTAAAGTCAATTCAAGAATCAACAGATTAAAAAGCATAGACACAATGTGGTTCCGTTGCGTCATCTACAAAAAGAATAAACAAGTTAATTCTGTCCCTACTCTGTACTAGGTGACATCCCTACTTCGCAAGTTCCTTACCTAAAAAGGTGTCAGCAGTTTGACTTCCAAAGAAGTTCAAACTCTCTTAACCCTTAATGGTAACTTATGTCGAGAAGCAGTACCCTCTCTGCCTACCCATCCGCTCTCTAAGGGTCCTCGGCCTACTGCTCTCTCGCTCTGCGCTCTGATCTTCTCTCAGCGCTCGCTCCTAACTCTTCGCTTACTTCTCCTCCCCAGGGTGCTGTCCCTAAATACACAATCACAGTATGGGTGGAACGCCCCTTCGACGCCCACCACGTACTTTCCCGATGATGTCATTCTTTGCTCTTTCCATAGCTTCATCTCTTCGCGTCGTCCGTTAAGTTGACCCTTCTCCTTAGACGCCATCTTCGTCTTCTTGCTGGTGACTTCATTTGACAATTTCGAAGCAAAAGTCTATCACCTCATCAGACCTTTATTCTTTACAACTATATTCTTAACCTCATTTGGTCCTGTGAACGGTCATTTCTAAACAAGTCTCAAATTCCAAGCGTCTCTCATCACGTTTAGGCCATAAACTTCGTCCGGCATTGTCACCTTAAATCTAGCAAGACCTTTGACTCTTGTCTCGCACATTCAGATCAAGGCTATTCACGACTCCTGTGAGCCCACTAAATTACATACAGCGGACTACACTCCTGCGAACTGTTGGTCAGTTAGGTTAAAATCACATATGACCAAACCTTTCTAACATTCCTACAAAAAGATTTCTACACAGTATAACCTTTAACACACATTTATATATAATCGAATTTAGTAAAGCAATGATTATAAGTGAATACATCCTACATATAACGCAACATTTATTTTCTCGTGCTTACGTCGTGCTATACATTCTCTGCACATTTCGTCACTCTACGTTTCGCCGTTTTCTCCATTTCATGATTACACACGTCTATTCAGTTTGCACGTTCTACTATTCTTAAGCATTTCTATACATTTCTATATTAGCCCACTATGTATACGGGCTTCTCTAATTCTAATACACTTTATAAAATAGATACATTTCCTATTACATTGGTTACATCGGCTAATTTTACACTACAAGTGTCTATTTCACGTTATAGATTCTACGTTTATGCGATATGCTTATGAATATGGTTCATACATATTTTTTATTCAAATTGCGCTCTCTCACTAGTGAGTCTGGATTGGGGGGTTGGGGCCAAGTTTTGTTAGCAGCTGAATGGTATATTCCAAAATCCGAGATGACCTCTGTACGTAAAGGAGCATGGCCTTCGGTTAAACATGAGATGAAATGTAAACCTTCCTTTGTGGGGCACGAGCTAGCACACGGTCTGGGCAAATTCTTTCTCATCCGAAAGAAAGACAGGCGAGGAACACATGTTGTGAGAAAACAAACACGGAGGTGTGAAACTTCCGATGTTTGTCCTGGGATGCACACAGCCGTGTGAGGTGCCGTCTGGGCCTTTTGAAGCAGTTTTACAGTGAATTGTACAACCCGAAGCCCACAGATGGGGAGGAGCCTGCCGTGTGAGGGGAAACATTTGTCACTAATGACATTGCACACGGTGTGTGCTTGCTATACTTAGCAGTCAAATTGCCTCGTGACTTTCAGCCAACAGATCCAAGCATGCCGACTCTTACTGTTCCGTTTTATAATTTGATGAATCCTTAAACTACAAGTTCCAGAATGCTTAGCGGTGGTGCCTGAAAGAAGCACCCTGACTGAAGGTCAGAGTGGCATTGTGGGGCCGGGTGAAATCTTTGCTCATAAAGGCGCTTCAGCATTCCACACCTGTCTTTGAGCGTGCAAAGCTTTATCTGGTCAGCTCATTTTAGGACTCTGTCTGCTCGCTGAGTTGAAGAGTTTCTGCTTGCATTTGCTTGTTTATGGGCTTACTCTGTAGTAAACGTCATGAGTACACATTCCATGTTTCTAGGTGGCAGGATCTCGAAGAATACGTTTTGGCTATCCCTAACATTTGTTTGTTTTGTATTCATTTATTTCACTTCTACGTCCTGATTGGGGACACACGGTTCAGCAGGAGTTAGACTAGTGGTGCTGCCCAGTTCAGAGCAGGGACAAGCCAGATGGAAGAAGTTTGTGTTTAAATAATAAAAAATTAGATTTTAACTAAAGGCTATTTTTTTGGCACAGGAATACCATTGGTGATTTGTTATTTAAACAAGCAAGAGGTATGCAGGGGGTCTTGTAAATATGTGCCTTAGTATTTTTTATAGGGTTCTATTTATTGCACTTCAATAAATAAATGCTAGTGGCAGCGAGAAATGCTCAGGTGTTTGAAAGGTTTGTACACATTGGTACCCATGTGTAGGAGGTTTCGTTGAACCGTATTACTATTAGTGATGATTAATTCAAAAGCGGGATAAAATAGATATTGAAGAAGGTATATTTATTTTACTTAGGGGAAAACCTAGATGAAAAGCGCTATAGGTAGGTTTTGTAGACATTCCTGCGCCTGAGACCGTGACGTCATCTGTTGTGTGCCTGATGTGGAAAACCACTACAAAGCGTAAGATTGGAAACAAGACACGCACACCAACACTTAAACCTCTAGCCAGGGGAATTCTGCCAATTATGTCATGTAAGGGGACACTGAACCTGACTCAAAGCGTGCCTGAGAGGTACAGCTAATGGCTTCCTTTCTGCACAGCGGCACCTTCCCCTAACACAATCCTGAGTTGCAGTGTAATTGTTGGTAGCTCAGTGGGCTGGAAACACGCTATAGTTGCTGTTTTTACTTTGCAGGTTGGAGGTCGGACCTCCAGCACGACCGACAAACCCTATCTTTTGTATGACCCTGATAAAAGGAGTACCATTGAGGTGGATAAAATAGACGATTGGTTAATCACGAGTCATAGTTCTGCTTGAATTGTCTGCTACACACATTGTCAATGTTGTGAAAAAGAAAGGTGATATCTGCGCAGTCATGGTCATGACCTTACTGATTCCGAGAGCTCCAGCAGTATTAGCAGCACAATCTGTCAAAGTAAACATGTGGATAGAAGCAGGCATGGTGAAAGGAGATGCGTGGAGGGAAGCCAGATGGGGGCGGGAGAGCCTGGTGGGGGACCGTGAATGCGAGCGAGGGGAGGAGAAGTGTGGGGATAGAAGCAGGCATGGTGAAAGGAGATGCGTGGAGGGAAGCCGGATGGGGGCGGGAGAACCTGGTTAGGGGGCGGGAATGCGAGCGAGGGGAGGAGAAGTGTGGCAGGCAGATGCGCGAAGGGGAAGCCGGATGGGGGCGGGGGTTTCTGTGTTTTTGAATGAATGCTGTTTGCGGATTAGGGAGATGCGCGTGCTTGTGTGGTCACGTGACCCGCTTTTGTGGTCACGTGACTCACATGCACTGTGAAGAAACCGCAGTGGTTTCACGAGTCGATCGAGTCCTTGAATTTTCGCCTATTACATTCGCAAGTGAATGATAATAGGCGAAACCTAATAAACTATTTAATCAGTCTCTTTTCAGAAGCGATTGCAAACCGTACGAATTTTTGCAAATTTCTTCAGCAAATTGCCATGCAATATGATTTGTTAGAGCCTTTAAACAAGTTGCTAGTGGGTCAACGCCCTATTCCTAACACCCTTTATAGCGGATAGTTTGTTCTCTTCCATTTCTCACTGGGCATACTTTGGGAGTTTCCTTAAAACATTTTTTGTGGATTTGGTTCCCAGCCCAGCCATGCTTGCAAATAACACAAAATATCTGCATAAACAATGTATTTAGCTGTAATTTTAACAAATATATACATTCTGACAAGGACTGCGATTCACAACCTAGCCAAGAAATACAGGTCCGGAAAAACTGAATCATGAAGCGTTCCAGCTATGTCTACTGTAGAAAACTGCGAACAGTACAAATGTACTTTTTCATTACTACATATGCAGAGCAGACATATTTTTCTGTCATTGGCATGCTCAATGACTTCATGTGGACATTTAATACGCCTCTGACATATCAGGCCAACATTTTTCTCTCTAATGTGGCTGCAACATATTAAAAACAGGCAGCCATAGAAAAAAAAAATCATACGTAAAAATACTTAATGTACGGAAAAAGAAAATCAATAAGAAATACACGTAGACAGATGAACAGTAGCAGTAAATACAGCAGAAAACTAAACAGAGGTGAGGCATACGTATTTACACACTATTCACGGCCCAAAAATTGAAAGCACGTGGCAATACATTTTTGAAGCCAGCAAAATAAAAGTTCTACCTGTGCTTGTACCCTGGTCTTTAAGATGTACCTTTTGACATTTTGAAACACACTTGCACATATGTCTGCCCCAGTCTAAGACAAATATCCATATAATTCACATTAAGATAGTCTTTTTGGAACACTATCTGGCAATACAGCCACATGTTTAGGTCTCGCCTATGCAGCGCGCATGCGCTACATAGGAAAAAGACCTTTAGTAATCGATTCAGTTTTGCAGTCAAAAACGTGCATGTGTTGCATTGCTTTGAATGGCAACACATGCACGCTTGGCAATTCCCTTCCAGGAGTGAGCTTTGAAACCATCGGTTTGTAATTAACAGATGGTTCTTGCTCGCTCCCACAAGGGAAACAGGCGCAGGACTTCCTCTCTCCCCTCCCCTTTTACTTTGAGCGCGAGGCACGTGCGCTTGTTTCCAGGAGGGCTGGAGAAGTCATGGTCATCAGTTGTTACGAGATAACCCACGCCCCTGAACCAGCAGCATGGCACCGGCAATCCTAGTTTTGAACGTTGAGTGCAACAAGGTACCTCTCCTGTATGTTGGGAGAATAATTAATACTTTGTCTTTTGGTCATCTCTATCGCTCGTGTCATTACATGTTTTGGCAACCCTCTCTCCTCTTTCAGTCGTGTTATACACTCTTTGTCGCAGCCGTACCGCGTTTTGCGTTTTCTGTTCGTTTGTCCATTAAGTCCCTTTTGCGGTTGCCTTTAGTTCCCATCTCACAGGTTTGATACAACTTGTTGTGCCTGTTTGAGCCACTATCTCTCTATAAATGACTCTGTGCCTTTCTCCTCTCAGCAGACTCTGGGTGACGTTGTCATATAGGCAATTCCAGATACCCCGTTTCTTTCAGTCAGTAGTTTTGAGGCTGCTTCTGTGTGCCACAAAGTCAGCATACCTCCTGCTTTTTTCCTTCGTTTGTGACAGTCAGTTTGTTGCTGGGTTCGATTTGCTGTTAGTCTCCTTCGAAAGATTAGGTTTACATGGAACGTGTCCCCCTGCCCTCTCCCCCTTCGGTCTCTGTTAATTATAAGTGTCCTATTTCCCTTAGCCCGCTCTCTTGCATTCTTAATGCTTCTCTGCAGACATTCCTTCCTCCCTTCTGGCCCACTGTTTGCAGCTCTCACGCCCTGCACTCACCCACCTTACAGTTTCTCGCTCTGTAAACAGACCATTCTCTCACTTTGTACACCACCGCGCCTCCATTCACACCTTCCTTTATGTTGGAATAACCCGAGCGCGCATTCGCCTCCCTACTTCCTGGATCACGCTTCCTTTCTTTCTATACTCCCCGTCTTCCATTCCTCCTCCCACACACCCTCACTGTACTCCATTTTCTTCTCTCCTTCCCCACACCATTCTGAGTTTTCCCTAGCTCCCACGTCACTACACCCACTCTTGGCTCTGTTAGCTCCCTGTGCGCACACCTCCCCCTCACTCATGCCTTCCTCACACAGGCATATTTCCAAATTTTTACTGATTAAAAATAATAATTCCACGTGCGAGCTCGAGAAGTTTCCTCTTCTGATTCCAGCGGTGTGTGCGTTAATGGAAAGGTCTGTGGATTTTCTCATCTAACTGGCTAATAACATATTTTGCACGATGCTGCTTGTCGCTTTAAGGTTTACGCATATTTATGATCTGCTCCCAGTGTAAGCGCTACTCTAGTCGTGTTGCCTTTACTCCCGCCACCGCCCGATGTCTGTGTTTACCACCTCCTTCATCCTCCTCCTCTCCCTTTTGTAAAGTGTGATGATTTTTGTGTTTTCTACCCTTCTCATATTGCCTTTACTCTTGCCCCTTCTGTTGTCTTTCTGGTCACCTCCCTCATACCTCCTCCTCTCCCTTTTCTCTGCTTGATGATTTGCGCTCACAAAAGAAGGGGAAACAAACAGATGGGGCGCTCTGACCGACGGAACCCCGGAGGTCTCACACTCTCCTGCGCATTGTCACAGGCATTCCTGCTTTGGAGTGCACTCTCAGGGAGAGTGAGTGAAGAAGCCCTGCTGAAAGCACTGCACTAGGAGACTTCCTATTGCCAGTTTGTCTGGCATTGTGCTATCTTGCCAGAAGTGCTTGTTTCACAATGGAATCAGCATATCTTGAGTTTAAAAGTGGGCATTTGTTGAACTACAGTGTGTGCGCACTCCGAGGCTGACAACTTACTTTGTGAGGTTTAGTCCACATCTGAAATGTAGGTCACATTTACTCTTTGTTAAAACATCCCTCAGAAAGAACCTGTTTCATGGAAATGTCCTGTGTGACGTTTATGTTTTTGTAATCAAATCCGGGACCAAATAACCTGTGCCACATCCCCAGTATCCAGTTGAAGCTGCTGAGGAGTAAAGCAAAACCACATCCACTAGTGTGTCTGCTGTGTGTGAGTGCAGTGAATTAACTCTTCTTGCCTACCCATGGACATTGGGTTATGGGGAGGCATCTCTGGCAAGGGGTGTCCTCAATTTTGGAGGCTAGACCCCCTCTAATGGTAGGGTGACCAGGTGCCCTCAATTTGCTCGTATGAAATAATTTTTTTCAACTTGTGCGCTGTCATTATTTTTTTTTTACATTTAGCAAAAAATACTAATGGGCTCATTATGAGCAGCGTGAGGGGATCCTTCTTATTCAGGTCTGTGCTTAATTTGTATGTCAAGTTTTGTCCAGAAGTTACACTGCTGCAGCTCACTGGCAGAAACAATTCCTAACTTGGAACCTACCCTCCTTTGACATTGGTGAGGTTCCACTTTGGCCTAGCCAGGAGTTGTGTTGTGTCTACTGAGCACAACCCCTACTGGACAAAGCCCTGCTATCTATTGTGGACCCTGGAAGGCACCCTTCCTAGCCTGAATCCTAGCCTTCCTAGCCTGAATCGCCCCCGCTGTGAGCAGTGGCAGTGAGCCTTTCCTACCTAAGTTTCAGAGTTCTTCCTGCAAGAAGACTTGGCAACTTTTCAACATGCTGCACTGCAGTCTCGCTGCTCTACAACATAGCTAAAAGACATTGGCAAAGCCAATAACTCTGGCTAAACACTTATAAGCTCCCAAAGGCGAGACATATTGGCTATGCCAATGCTTATTTTTTTAGGGGTAGGTGGAGCTTGCAGAGTTTCACTCTGTGGATTTCCGCGTAGTTCTATCAAAACTTAACCAGATTCCGCAGATTTCCACGAGTGGCGAAGTTCGCGCTGATTTTTAGCACTCGGATCTTGTTTCGCTCTGTAAAATCAGTGTGACCTGCACCACACGGTGCGCCAGAGAGTGCTGCTGCTTTCTGTCACTTGAGTAGCTCTTCTACTCAAGGGCAGCTTTCTCAATGCAAACGGTAGCAACCTTGTGCGACCACCCATATTGAGACATCATGTTAGAACTCGTCTGAGCGCTTACTTTTCTTGCTTGCACTTGGCAACTTAATGCTGGCGAACCGTGTGTGAGAAAACGTCACCATGTGGCTGTTGGCAGAGCTTTTCCAGAACTAGGCGTTCCAGCAGAGCACAGAGTGGGCAAAAACCTCCACAAACTCGGCAGATTCAGCGGAGTTTACCGCCCACCCCTAGTTTTTTTATTGCATTCACTATTTGGAATTACAACAATTTCATGTCTCTTTAGTTCCCATTCATAACTCTGCTGCTGCACAAGGTGCATGTATTGCTCCTGCTCAGTTCATTTGTTTGTATCTTCGGATTACAATGATGCATCTACAGACAGAGGTGGAGCTCAGGAGATACAGGAGAGTGGAAAAGATTCGATACCAGCTGCATAGAACAGAAATGTGATGATTCAGGATTGCAAGCCATATATGAGGCAGAAATGGAGGCTATGTTTCCTGGAGGACGTTTGAGGATCTTTTGTTAGTGATTGATGTTGCCTGCTAATCTAACAAGCCTGATTTTAAGAGTTATTCAGTACCTTTTATTCTTCCTACTCCTTGCCTCATAGAAATTGGGGAAATATTTTTCTTATCCTGACTGTAGGGGATGATTCACTGACCTTTTATGCTCAATGCACAATATCATTGGATCCCTCTGGGTGAACTGTGCACTATAAAATCAATAAATTGACTTGCAACTCTTTTCTGAAGTGTGAGAAGCGATTGCGGACTTGTGGTCTGGCTTCCTAAGCATGGACATCAGTTATGTCTAGGCAGGGATAGCAGCTGGCTTGCCCATTGATCCCCTGCCACTACTCTTCCTACCCTTGGTTTCAAAGGTCATGGAGGCAACAGCAGAAATAGGCAGTACACTGGGATCTAAGATTCCTGTTTACTTTATGTTGTTTCCGCTACTTGCCTATGAGGACGCTGTAGGCTTAATGGTGGGACAAGGGGTACACCATATGATGTCATCAAGGGGTCAAAGAGCGAGTGATGGTTTCCACATCTGGCTTTAAATGAATTGACAACTATATTCATAATTTAGACCCTATGCCCGCTGCCTTGAGTGTGCACATTACTTGTAGCCTCTCATTCTTCTTGTCCGCTTTCCTGTTTGGGGAAAGACGGCATTCATACTCACTTTGTACAGTAATTGGTGGGTTTTAGTGGGAGTCCAGCCTTCCAAGTCCAGCTTTTTGAGAGCTGTAATATTTTAAGAGGTTGCTCTCAGCATGTCCCTGCCCACGAGGTGGACTGCTGAAGGATTACTTCCTCGTCCATGCTCCAAATCATGGCACGCTCGATTCAATCCATCATCTCGAAGGGACCCTCGCCAGGCTCAACCGAGCTTTAATACTCTGCTGGCAAATTCCAGAGAAAATCCCTTCCAGGTGTGCTTTCCCATAAAGAAAACAGGCTCGGTCATTTTATTATGCATGTTTGCAACTTTAGTGCATGCATGGGGATGTAGAATGTTGGTTCTCATTCTTCGAGTGCGAATTCTATCGGAAAAGATGCTCCCAAAATGCACTTTATATTTACTTGTGATTTTTTCCCCCTTAAATACACTGAGCTCATCACACTATATATACACATTCCATACAAATCACCTGTTTTTAACTATGAAATAAGTCATTTCAATGGTATAAGAAAGCGTCACTGCAACAAATATTTCGTTTTTTTACAACCTGCATAAAATATTTAGTTTTTATTTTAACAGTTGTTTACTTCATCAAACAAATTAACACTGCTCTTTGTTGTGCCTCTCATCGCACTGTCATCTTCATTATTGTTGCTCTTAGAGTGTTAGCTAGCATTAATTCTGTGTTCTCTTACCTGTATGTATTCCATGCTCCGCATTCTGATCCTATTTACAACAAGGGGTGGTGAGGGACAGAGTCTCTGAATTAAACAGAATACTCTCACCCAGTCAAGAGATCAGGGCTAGATCCAACACCGTTTTTTAGCTCACTGCACCATCCCAGTTTCAGAACCTGGCTGTATGCAAATTAGTCTGTTCCTGTCCCAGTGCATGATGGGAACAGGGCAAACCAAACTACAAAAGCCAATTCTTACACTGGGAAGGAAACAAGCTACCGGGGACCGGTTTCTGGCATTTCAGCCTCTTCGGCCCGGCTGGCTTGAATCCTGATGGTGCAATGAGCAAGGGACTCACATCTGAGTATACCCTTCCACGCTTAGGGTGGACAAAAATATTTACAACAAGGGGTGGTGAGGGACAGAGTCTCTGAATTAAACAGAATACTCTCACCCAGTCAAGAGATCAGGGCTAGATCCAACACCGTTTTTTAGCTCACTGCACCATCCCAGTTTCAGAACCTGGCTGTATGCAAATTAGTCTGTTCCTGTCCCAGTGCATGATGGGAACAGGGCAAACCAAACTACAAAAGCCAATTCTTACACTGGGAAGGAAACAAGCTACCGGGGACCGGTTTCTGGCATTTCAGCCTCTTCGGCCCGGCTTGCTTGAATCCTGATGGTGCAATGAGCAAGGGACTCACATCTGAGTATACCCTTCCACGCTTAGGGTGGACAAAAATATTTACAACAAGGGGTGGTGAGGGACAGAGTCTCTGAATTAAACAGAATACTCTCACCCAGTCAAGAGATCAGGCCTAGATCCAACACCGTTTTTTAGCTCACTGCACCATCCCAGTTTCAGAACCTGGCTGTATGCAAATTAGTCTGTTCCTGTCCCAGTGCATGATGGGAACAGGGCAAACCAAACTACAAAAGCCAATTCTTACACTGGGAAGGAAACAAGCTACCGGGGACCGGTTTCTGGCATTTCAGCCTCTTCGGCCCGGCTTGCTTGAATCCTGATGGTGCAATGAGCAAGGGACTCACATCTGAGTATACCCTTCCACGCTTAGGGTGGACAAAAATATTTACAACAAGGGGTGGTGAGGGACAGAGTCTCTGAATTAAACAGAATACTCTCACCCAGTCAAGAGATCAGGGCTAGATCCAACACCGTTTTTTAGCTCACTGCACCATCCCAGTTTCAGAACCTGGCTGTATGCAAATTAGTCTGTTCCTGTCCCAGTGCATGATGGGAACAGGGCAAACCAAACTACAAAAGCCAATTCTTACACTGGGAAGGAAACAAGCTACCGGGGACCGGTTTCTGGCATTTCAGCCTCTTCGGCCCGGCTTGCTTGAATCCTGATGGTGCAATGAGCAAGGGACTCACATCTGAGTATACCCTTCCACGCTTAGGGTGGACAAAAATATTTACAACAAGGGGTGGTGAGGGACAGAGTCTCTGAATTAAACAGAATACTCTCACCCAGTCAAGAGATCAGGGCTAGATCCAACACCGTTTTTTTGCTCACTGCACCATCCCAGTTTCAGAACCTGGCTGTATGCAAATTAGTCTGTTCCTGTCCCAGTGCATGATGGGAACAGGGCAAACCAAACTACAAAAGCCAATTCTTACACTGGGAAGGAAACAAGCTACCGGGGACCGGTTTCTGGCATTTCAGCCTCTTCGGCCCGGCTTGCTTGAATCCTGATGGTGCAATGAGCAAGGGACTCACATCTGAGTATACCCTTCCACGCTTAGGGTGGACAAAAATATTTACAACAAGGGGTGGTGAGGGACAGAGTCTCTGAATTAAACAGAATACTCTCACCCAGTCAAGAGATCAGGGCTAGATCCAACACCGTTTTTTAGCTCACTGCACCATCCCAGTTTCAGAACCTGGCTGTATGCAAATTAGTCTGTTCCTGTCCCAGTGCATGATGGGAACAGGGCAAACCAAACTACAAAAGCCAATTCTTACACTGGGAAGGAAACAAGCTACCGGGGACCGGTTTCTGGCATTTCAGCCTCTTCGGCCCGGCTTGCTTGAATCCTGATGGTGCAATGAGCAAGGGACTCACATCTGAGTATACCCTTCCACGCTTAGGGTGGACAAAAATATTTACAACAAGGGGTGGTGAGGGACAGAGTCTCTGAATTAAACAGAATACTCTCACCCAGTCAAGAGATCAGGGCTAGATCCAACACCGTTTTTTAGCTCACTGCACCATCCCAGTTTCAGAACCTGGCTGTATGCAAATTAGTCTGTTCCTGTCCCAGTGCATGATGGGAACAGGGCAAACCAAACTACAAAAGCCAATTCTTACACTGGGAAGGAAACAAGCTACCGGGGACCGGTTTCTGGCATTTCAGCCTCTTCGGCCCGGCTTGCTTGAATCCTGATGGTGCAATGAGCAAGGGACTCACATCTGAGTATACCCTTCGACGCTTAGGGTGGACAAAAATATTTACAACAAGGGGTGGTGAGGGACAGAGTCTCTGAATTAAACAGAATACTCTAACCCAGTCAAGAGATCAGGGCTAGATCCAACACCGTTTTTTAGCTCACTGCACCATCCCAGTTTCAGAACCTGGCTGTATGCAAATTAGTCTGTTCCTGTCCCAGTGCATGATGGGAACAGGGCAAACCAAACTACAAAAGCCAATTCTTACACTGGGAAGGAAACAAGCTACCGGGGACCGGTTTCTGGCATTTCAGCCTCTTCGGCCCGGCTTGCTTGAATCCTGATGGTGCAATGAGCAAGGGACTCACATCTGAGTATACCCTTCCACGCTTAGGGTGGACAAAAATATTTACAACAAGGGGTGGTGAGGGACAGAGTCTCTGAATTAAACAGAATACTCTCACCCAGTCAAGAGATCAGGGCTAGATCCAACACCGTTTTTTAGCTCACTGCACCATCCCAGTTTCAGAACCTGGCTGTATGCAAATTAGTCTGTTCCTGTCCCAGTGCATGATGGGAACAGGGCAAACCAAACTACAAAAGCCAATTCTTACACTGGGAAGGAAACAAGCTACCGGGGACCGGTTTCTGGCATTTCAGCCTCTTCGGCCCGGCTTGCTTGAATCCTGATGGTGCAATGAGCAAGGGACTCACATCTGAGTATACCCTTCCACGCTTAGGGTGGACAAAAATATTTACAACAAGGGGTGGTGAGGGACAGAGTCTCTGAATTAAACAGAATACTCTCACCCAGTCAAGAGATCAGGGCTAGATCCAACACCGTTTTTTAGCTCACTGCACCATCCCAGTTTCAGAACCTGGCTGTATGCAAATTAGTCTGTTCCTGTCCCAGTGCATGATGGGAACAGGGCAAACCAAACTACAAAAGCCAATTCTTACACTGGGAAGGAAACAAGCTACCGGGGACCGGTTTCTGGCATTTCAGCCTCTTCGGCCCGGCTTGCTTGAATCCTGATGGTGCAATGAGCAAGGGACTCACATCTGAGTATACCCTTCCACGCTTAGGGTGGACAAAAATATTTACAACAAGGGGTGGTGAGGGACAGAGTCTCTGAATTAAACAGAATACTCTCACCCAGTCAAGAGATCAGGGCTAGATCCAACACCGTTTTTTAGCTCACTGCACCATCCCAGTTTCAGAACCTGGCTGTATGCAAATTAGTCTGTTCCTGTCCCAGTGCATGATGGGAACAGGGCAAACCAAACTACAAAAGCCAATTCTTACACTGGGAAGGAAACAAGCTACCGGGGACCGGTTTCTGGCATTTCAGCCTCTTCAGCCCGGCTTGCTTGAATCCTGATGGTGCAATGAGCAAGGGACTCACATCTGAGTATACCCTTCCACGCTTAGGGTGGACAAAAATATTTACAACAAGGGGTGGTGAGGGACAGAGTCTCTGAATTAAACAGAATACTCTCACCCAGTCAAGAGATCAGGGCTAGATCCAACACCGTTTTTTAGCTCACTGCACCATCCCAGTTTCAGAACCTGGCTGTATGCAAATTAGTCTGTTCCTGTCCCAGTGCATGATGGGAACAGGGCAAACCAAACTACAAAAGCCAATTCTTACACTGGGAAGGAAACAAGCTACCGGGGACCGGTTTCTGGCATTTCAGCCTCTTCGGCCCGGCTTGCTTGAATCCTGATGGTGCAATGAGCAAGGGACTCACATCTGAGTATACCCTTCCACGCTTAGGGTGGACAAAAATATTTACAACAAGGGGTGGTGAGGGACAGAGTCTCTGAATTAAACAGAATACTCTCACCCAGTCAAGAGATCAGGGCTAGATCCAACACCGTTTTTTAGCTCACTGCACCATCCCAGTTTCAGAACCTGGCTGTATGCAAATTAGTCTGTTCCTGTCCCAGTGCATGATGGGAACAGGGCAAACCAAACTACAAAAGCCAATTCTTACACTGGGAAGGAAACAAGCTACCGGGGACCGGTTTCTGGCATTTCAGCCTCTTCGGCCCGGCTTGCTTGAATCCTGATGGTGCAATGAGCAAGGGACTCACATCTGAGTATACCCTTCCACGCTTAGGGTGGACAAAAATATTTACAACAAGGGGTGGTGAGGGACAGAGTCTCTGAATTAAACAGAATACTCTCACCCAGTCAAGAGATCAGGGCTAGATCCAACACCGTTTTTTAGCTCACTGCACCATCCCAGTTTCAGAACCTGGCTGTATGCAAATTAGTCTGTTCCTGTCCCAGTGCATGATGGGAACAGGGCAAACCAAACTACAAAAGCCAATTCTTACACTGGGAAGGAAACAAGCTACCGGGGACCGGTTTCTGGCATTTCAGCCTCTTCGGCCCGGCTTGCTTGAATCCTGATGGTGCAATGAGCAAGGGACTCACATCTGAGTATACCCTTCCACGCTTAGGGTGGACAAAAATATTTACAACAAGGGGTGGTGAGGGACAGAGTCTCTGAATTAAACAGAATACTCTCACCCAGTCAAGAGATCAGGGCTAGATCCAACACCGTTTTTTAGCTCACTGCACCATCCCAGTTTCAGAACCTGGCTGTATGCAAATTAGTCTGTTCCTGTCCCAGTGCATGATGGGAACAGGGCAAACCAAACTACAAAAGCCAATTCTTACACTGGGAAGGAAACAAGCTACCGGGGACCGGTTTCTGGCATTTCAGCCTCTTCGGCCCGGCTTGCTTGAATCCTGATGGTGCAATGAGCAAGGGACTCACATCTGAGTATACCCTTCCACGCTTAGGGTGGACAAAAATATTTACAACAAGGGGTGGTGAGGGACAGAGTCTCTGAATTAAACAGAATACTCTCACCCAGTCAAGAGATCAGGGCTAGATCCAACACCGATTCAAGCAAGCCGGGCCGAAGAGGCTGAAATGCCAGAAACCGGTCCCCGGTAGCTTGTCTCCTTTCTGGTAAAGAATTGGCTTGGTAGTTTAGTCTGCCCTGTTCCCATGATGCACTGGGCCAGGGACAGACTGATTTGCATATAGCCAGGTTCTGAGCTGGGATGGGGCAGTGAGATAAATAACGGTGATGGATCAAGCCCTGATCTTTGGACTGGGTAAGAGTGGTCTGCTCAATTCAGACACTCTGTTCATCACCACCCCCTTTTGTAAATCGATTTTGGCCACTATAGGTGTGGCAGGGTATACTCAGACATGAGTCCCTTTCTCACTGCTCCATCAGGATTCAAGCAAGCCGGGCCGAAGAGGCTGAAATGCCAGAAACCGGTCCCCGGTAGCTTGTCTCCTTTCTGGTAAAGAATTGGCTTGGTAGTTTAGTCTGCCCTGTTCCCATGATGCACTGGGCCAGGGACAGACTGATTTGCATATAGCCAGGTTCTGAGCTGGGATGGGGCAGTGAGATAAATAACGGTGATGGATCAAGCCCTGATCTTTGGACTGGGTAAGAGTGGTCTGCTCAATTCAGACACTCTGTTCATCACCACCCCCTTTTGTAAATCGATTTTGGCCACTATAGGTGTGGCAGGGTATACTCAGACATGAGTCCCTTTCTCACTGCTCCATCAGGATTCAAGCAAGCCGGGCCGAAGAGGCTGAAATGCCAGAAACCGGTCCCCGGTAGCTTGTCTCCTTTCTGGTAAAGAATTGGCTTGGTAGTTTAGTCTGCCCTGTTCCCATGATGCACTGGGCCAGGGACAGACTGATTTGCATATAGCCAGGTTCTGAGCTGGGATGGGGCAGTGAGATAAATAACGGTGATGGATCAAGCCCTGATCTTTGGACTGGGTAAGAGAGGTCTGCTCAATTCAGACACTCTGTTCATCACCACCCCCTTTTGTAAATCGATTTTGGCCACTATAGGTGTGGCAGGGTATACTCAGACATGAGTCCCTTTCTCACTGCTCCATCAGGATTCAAGCAAGCCGGGCCGAAGAGGCTGAAATGCCAGAAACCGGTCCCCGGTAGCTTGTCTCCTTTCTGGTAAAGAATTGGCTTGGTAGTTTAGTCTGCCCTGTTCCCATGATGCACTGGGCCAGGGACAGACTGATTTGCATATAGCCAGGTTCTGAGCTGGGATGGGGCAGTGAGATAAATAACGGTGATGGATCAAGCCCTGATCTTTGGACTGGGTAAGAGTGGTCTGCTCAATTCAGACACTCTGTTCATCACCACCCCCTTTTGTAAATCGATTTTGGCCACTATAGGTGTGGCAGGGTATACTCAGACATGAGTCCCTTTCTCACTGCTCCATCAGGATTCAAGCAAGCCGGGCCGAAGAGGCTGAAATGTCAGAAACCGGTCCCCGGTAGCTTGTCTCCTTTCTGGTAAAGAATTGGCTTGGTAGTTTAGTCTGCCCTGTTCCCATGATGCACTGGGCCAGGGACAGACTGATTTGCATATAGCCAGGTTCTGAGCTGGGATGGGGCAGTGAGATAAATAACGGTGATGGATCAAGCCCTGATCTTTGGACTGGGTAAGAGTGGTCTGCTCAATTCAGACACTCTGTTCATCACCACCCCCTTTTGTAAATCGATTTTGGCCACTATAGGTGTGGCAGGGTATACTCAGACATGAGTCCCTTTCTCACTGCTCCATCAGGATTCAAGCAAGCCGGGCCGAAGAGGCTGAAATGCCAGAAACCGGTCCCCGGTAGCTTGTCTCCTTTCTGGTAAAGAATTGGCTTGGTAGTTTAGTCTGCCCTGTTCCCATGATGCACTGGGCCAGGGACAGACTGATTTGCATATAGCCAGGTTCTGAGCTGGGATGGGGCAGTGAGATAAATAACGGTGATGGATCAAGCCCTGATCTTTGGACTGGGTAAGAGTGGTCTGCTCAATTCAGACACTCTGTTCATCACCACCCCCTTTTGTAAATCCGCATTCTGATCCTGGCGGTTGCTGAGGCAGGATAGTTCATACTTGTACTGCTGTGCCTGTTAATAAACTTACCTAATTCATACTTCTGGACCACGACTCTTCACTTCATTCTTTTTATCATTCTCATTCACCCAGCAATGTTAATGGCATCAGCTTTTACCCCAGTTATGAAATACGAAGATGACGTGTCTCAGAGTTGTGTCTTTGTAACAGATTTTAAAACGGAAGAGACACGACCCGTCAACCAAACAGTGAGACTCTAAACCATATTACCGTGGCAGGGGACTTGGAGGACATAAATGGACATAGTTTTATGAAGGACTGCTTTGCTCAAAATCAAAAGTTGAACAGTTGGAGAGATCCCGTTCAAATTTGAACAAGACGGCTCATTGTTTCTCAGATGTTTAGTGTCAGTTCCGGCGCATGGAACGTTTCTTTTGCTCTAGTTCCGAAACCTAAACGGAAGAAACTCTCGGCTCTTTCAGTTTTCGGTAAATATGCTTTTTCAGCATTATCAAATAAAGACTGTGGTTGATACAAGGGAATCTGTTAATGTTTGCTGACAATAATATGATCTTACTATAAACTTGTCCAGGCCTGTCAGAAGGTTTCTTCGAGTCTGTCAGAAGGTGACCCAACTCACGATGGCGCCCTCTCTAGTGCACGAGCACCTCTTTGAAAACAAAAACAATATCCTGGGATGATTTTCAAGACTGCGCCGCCTAGCGGTGATTGACATCATTTATATATCACAAAAGCAGACTAGGCCATCTTTTTCCAAGACCCAGTGAATCTGCCTCTGACCACCTCCTATCCAATACGTGAAAGGTGACCTACCAGCCACCTTTTTACCATTTCCCCATAACATCACCCGAGAAAGCCAAAATCCTCCAATTTCCAGGTCTTGTCTTGCAACACCCTCAAGCGTGGCCAGAAGCAAACCCTGCAAGGTGAACTGGCAGTGTTGGAGAAGATCCTTCGTGCTGACATCACACAATGGAGCCATCACTGCAACCTAGCACTGCATCTGGACAACATTTACTGTGCATGGTCTGCTATGCTGAAAGCTGTGTGATACCAAGGTTAGGAGAGGTTCAGTATTATTTGCAGCACATGATTCAAGTTCCCAGTCAGGACTGGGAAAGGAATGTATTTACAACTATGAACTGGTACAGGCATTCAACATAACCCTTCTAAAACCCTGATTTTCAGTCACAAGAGCCACAGCAATAGAGAAGAAATTGCAAGTGCGCTGACCTTCTTTGAAAGATTCTAGCATTAAGGAGACCAACTAATATAATACTATGTGAAAGAAACATACTTCATCGTTGAATATTGTCTGAACTCCGGCTTTTACGGAAATGTTTTACTTTTACTTGAGATTTACTGATAGAGATACATTTCCAACTTTGTATGAAGTTTTGGTGCTGCATCTGCTTGGTTTAGGGCCTTGGGTGCTGTGATACTGATGGAGCGGGTTAATGAACAATATTTTGTTCAGGCTTGTGAAGACAGACTTCCATAATGTTTAATAAAACTAATATGTTTGCTGCATGTTATTAAATCAACCTAGAATAAACTGTGCAACATGAACATATGGGATTAACATTATGCTTATTTGTGCAAAATGCAAAAGAAATAATACAATAATTATTGTCTATTGTCTTTGCCATATACTAACTGCTGCTGTCAAAAATAATAGCATGTGCTTTTTAAATGTGCTTTTGTCTTGTCTTTTCTGTGATAAATGCAGTTCCAGATCGGATTGGTACATCAAAGGTAATATATGCTGCCTAAATGTGCTTTTGCTAGGTAACATAATTAATGGGTTAACATTTAGCAAAGGGGGTGGGTAACAGAACAAATGTCAATTCTTTAATTAATTGATGTTTTGTGTTTGCTTAAATAATAGTTTTCTGAAAAAGTGACGCAAGCTAAAAGTGGCGCAGTGACACAAGCAAAAGTGGTGCAGAAAATTGACGCTTTCTGAAAGAGGCCTACTGATGTAAAAGACACAAGAGAAAACTTTTTTTGAAAAGTTGAGAAGCCTATAAACTTTTATTGTGAAAAGTTTTTGAAAAGAACTGCAAAAGGCAACTCTGTGGAAAGGTTTGCTAATGTGCCACGAGAAGCTCAGAACGGACAGGCTCAAGGCCAGGATGTGAGTCGCGGCATTTTTGTGCACTACATGAAGAATATTTGCTACAAAATGTAGCAGCCTAAGGAAGTGCCGCCCGGACCTGAGGTGGAAGATGTCACAATTTACTGTGGCGTGAGGTGGTTCAGCCAATGGGGAGCCAGAATTCGGCTGCTGGAATGTGAAATTAGTTAGTTTAGCCTTAGTTTAAGGGTATAAAGAATTGGCTCAAGGAGCAGACTGTTGCCTTCGCTTCTTGATTCCAGAGGGTCGTGTTCTGCTGTCCGATGAATACACGGAAGGAAAGGAGATTTTTAAAAGACTTTGTTTTCAGGCGATGAGGGTAGAGACAGAATTAGTTAGGGTTTGGAAATGTTCTTTATCACTTATTTCTGTTAATGATTAATATTTTCTTGAATTAAAGCTCTCTTTATAAATGCTGAATAAAACTCTCTTTATGACTTTTTCTAGATGTTTGCTTAATAAAGTTCCAAAACCTAAGTTTTCTTGAATATGTTTGAATAAACTTTTAAAATGACAAGCTGTTCTTGTTCATTGTAGACAGTTTAAACAACATATTAGATTCATTAGCCTCATGATTCAGCTGCTCTGTTATTTCTAAGGGCCTGGTATTGATTGGTAAGTATGGTGGTAGATAGTGACATCATTTATGCAGAATTTTAGTAGGAGCGCTGGATCAGTACCACAAAGAATTAGCCAATTAATAGAGATAGAAGGTGGTCTGTGGTACAGGTACTACTCACATAAATATGGGTAAGCTTCGCTATCCCCTTATGTTATAGACATCTGAATAAGACGAGTATGAATAAACAAAGAATATGTGTTAATCACAAATACCTTGGTGTATTGACACATATACATTGTCTTCAGCGCAACAATGGTCCTAAGTTATTATAGAAGGAAAGTGCAGTGTCCCGTACCTTTTGGGTGGACAGCAAGGGGAATTACTAATAGAGTGCAAGCAGAAAAGTCCTGATTCTTTCAGACCTATCTGCAGCGTTCAACCACCTGCTTGTAGATTGTCTTCAAAACCTTGGTGTTACTGGCCCAGCTTTATCTCTGCTCAAATCTTTCCTGACTGAGAGCAAGTCGTAGACATAGGCAGCTTGGCATACCCTTCATTTCATCTACCATGCGGAGTGCCACAGGGCTTTCCTTTCAGGCCTTCATTGTCTAATTTATATGTCACCCCCTTAGCACACTGATGAAATCCTTCGGATTCGCCATGGTGACGTATGCTGATGACACTCAAATTATTGTTTCCGTTTCTAGAAACATTCAGGAAACAGCTACGGATTTCACAACTGCATGCAGCAGATTAGCAATTGGATGCTGGAAAGCTACCTGAAATTTAGCTCAGGGAAGACTGAGGTCTTGCTGTTTGGTTACAATGTTTCCTATTGGTTACCCAATTGGTAGCCTCAGGAACTTGGAAATATCCCTTGCACTGCAGTGAAAGCTAGAATCTGGGAGTAATCCTTGACACAGCTCTTACCTTCAAATATCAAGTTAGTGCTGTTACCTCTGCGACCTTTTACACACATAAAATGCTTCCTCTTCTACCTCAGGATTTTCAGAAAACAGTTGTGGCAGCCCTCGTCCTCTCAAGACTGGATTACTGCAATGCCCTCTTTTTGTGCCTGCAGAAAGGTCTTCTTGCCAGACTTCAAGTTCCACAAAATGCTGCTGCCCGTCTCTTGTTCAAAATTCCCAGACAGCAGTTTGTAAGTAATGCCCTAACCACCCTTCATTGGCTCTCCATGAAGAAGATACTCGATGTTCGGACATTGTGCATTGCTTTTAGGGCCCTACATAAGAGTGACCCTGATTATCTTAGACACTGGTTTTGCAGGTACACATCACAAAGAAATCTTCGCTCCTCTAATGCCAAAATGGTCAGGGTCCCAAGTTTCTGGCTTGCCAGGTGGGGCTGAAGGAGTTTTGTCTCTTCCAAGTCAAGGGTTTGGAACACCCTTCCAGTACATTTAAAGAAGTCATCCAATCTGCTTTCTTTTGAAAAGTCCTTAAAGCATGACTTTTCACTCTGTAAGTACTATTTTCTCACATTTCTCAGATCTTGATCTCTCCTTTGTCCTTTTTTTCTGATCCTTTCTCGTAGCACCTAGACCCCTTCAGGTGATAGTTTGGGTCTTATAAATTTAAAATCAAATCAAATCACTAAATGGCTAGTAGTGAACAACCATGTCAACACCATCCCAGATGTTCAACTTGAGGTGCATCTTATGGAAAGACATGACAACAGGGACGATCATGGACTTCATCATCAACCACCTCACATAGGAAACTCCGAGCTCCAATTCCAGTATGTCTCCCGTCCATGCATTGGAGAATGTTGTTGAAACTCTTATTACAAACTTTCCTACACATCCTCCAACAAATCTATATACTGGCCATCGTGGGGAAGAAAGGTTGAAACCACAATTACGAACTATGAAGAAGCAACTCAATAAAGAACACCGGAACGCCCGTTTGTGGGGCAGTCAACCCAATCAGGATTTATTGTTCAAAATAATAAAAATGAAGCAGACCTGCAAAAAAGCAATCTGGAAGGCGAAACATAACTTCAGTGTGGACCTTTGGACCGAACTACTACCTGCAAGCAAGCAAAAATAAACTATCTGATCAATTGGTGAAATCGGCATTACAATGCCGATATTACACCAATATTATGCCGATGTTACGGAGGTGGCCTGATGAACACATATCGCATCAGTCTACAACCTAGGGAACCAGTATCCCCCCTCCCCATTACCACAAACAGAGTCTGGCTTGCTTGGCCGGGAGAAGCAGCAAAACTCTGTACCCGCCTGTGGTGGATTACCTGCTGATCAGTGATAAGCAGGTAACAGAAACATTCAAAATGCTCTGGCCAGAGGGGACCCCAGGGCCCAACAGCCTTCCAAACACTTTAATGGAAAAGGATGTCTGCTTCTGGTCCTCACAATGGTCTCCTTTATTCAGTTATGCCATGGTATCAAACTCTATCCTGGGATCATGGCGTGGCAGTATTTTTCAGCCAATTTACAAATCGGGTGAACGCTCATATCCGACCAAATATAGATTAATCCCATTAACAGACATAGAGACCAAGATCTATGCCTTAAATTTACTCATTGATTTGAGGGACTGGGTCTACTGTTTCATCATTATCCTCAAAACCCAGACTGGCTTCAGGGCAGGAATGAGCACTCTAACAAACTTGCTGGTGGACAAGCTTTTGTCCTGCTTTATTAACCTCAAAGCCACCTTTGATAAGGTCCTGAGGGCCCAGCTTTTTGAAAAAAAAGGCAAGGTGGAGGGCACCGGCAAAACTGCTGGAGGCAATCATCAACCTATATTCCAACACATTGGTACAAATTTAGGGGCTCATTAAGAATGAAGTCCTTTCCCCATCCTGGTGTAAACCGGGATGTCTGCCATACATGCTGCGGTCCCGCATAACAAATCAGGATGCGTCCGCCACATTGGCGGATGCATTATGCAGTTTAACATTGCCGCGGGTGCTGCTGACAGCAGCACCCAACGCTATATTAAAATGCCATGTTCTGCATTTCACAGCACTACGTGGCAGACACCACACGGTGCCTGCCACGTAGTGCTGTGAAATGTAGTGGGGTACCATGGGTAACCCCCAAGTTCACCCTCACCTCCCCCAATACATGAGGGGCCTGAAATGGGCCTCCAAACCCAATCCCCGCCAGCCCTTCCGTGGCCGTTCTAATGCCATGGAATGGCTGTCTCTAGCCATCATCATAATTTGGCGAACGGTGCCTGCTAGGCGCTGCAATATTTACAACAAGGGGTGGTGAGGGACAGAGTCTCTGAATAAAGCAGAAAACTCTCACCCAGTCAAGAGATCAGGGCTAGATCCAACACCGTTTTTTAGCTCACTGCACCATCCCAGTTTCAGAACCTGGCTGTATGCAAATTAGTCTGTTCCTGTCCCAGTGCATGATGGGAACAGGGCAAACCAAACTACAAAAGCCAATTCTTACACTGGGAAGGAAACAAGCTCCCGGGGACCAGTTTCTGGCATTACAGCCGTCTTCGGCCTGGTTTGCTTGAATCCTGATGGTTCAAGCCCTGATCTTTGGACTGGGTAAGAGTGGTCTGCTTAATTCAGACACTCTGTTCATCACCACCCCCTTTTCTGAATCATTTTGGTCCACCATAAGCGTGGAAGGGTATACTCAGATGTGAGTCCCTAGCTCATTGCACCATCAGGATTCAAGCAAGCCGGGCCGAAGACGGCTGAAATGCCAGAAACCGGTCCCCGGTAGCTTGTTTCCTTCCCAGTATAAGAATTGGCTTGGTAGTTTGGTCTGCCCTGTTCCCATGATGCACTGGGCCAGGGTCAGACTAATTTGCATATAGCCAAGTTCTTAGCTGGGATGGTGCAGTGAGCTGAAAAACGGTGATGGATCAAGCCCTGATCTTTGGACTGGGTAAGAGTAGTCTGCTTAATTCAGACACTCTGTTCATCACCACCCCCTTTTCTGAGGCACTGCAGCCATTTTACCGGTGAAGACCGCTATGACGGGCAATCCTAAGGATTGCCTGAGGTGGTCCAATGGCGGACGGTCTTTGCGACCGCCATGGTTGCGACGAGATTTCCCCGCCATCCTAATTTGGTGGGGGGAAACTCGCGGTTGGCGTACGCAAGTACTGCCACCGCATGGCTGGCGGTGGCGGTCCTTCCGCCATCGTAATCGACCTCTCAGATAGGAGACAACCAAAGAACCACCCAAAAAATCTATATGAACATGGACTTATAACGGGGGTGCGTTTTTGCACCCTGTTTATGTAAAATCTTAATGGCCTACATTGACAGCCACCTGCCCTAGCACTGGGTGATCCACCCAGGCTGAGCACAGCACAAATTAGAAGCCGGAAATACATCAATGATATCAGCTTCCTTAGTAAAACCCCAATCAGGCTGCAGCGGTCAATAGATCAATTATTTGGGTATATCAACAATCTGCGACTGAGCCTGAACTGCAGCAAAATGAAGGTTTTCTACTTTTGATGTAAAGGTAGCAACAGGCTGCCCAAATTCACCTGGCAGGCTGACTGCAACGTTTTAGAATTGGTTAAGACCTATAAGCTTCTTGATGTCCATCTAGATACCCAATTAACTTACAAATTGCACCTGCAATCAAGAAGAGCCATCGCTAAAAATCTGTTGTTTGCATTTAAAACATTGAAACACAAGATGTGAAATACCTCAACGCTTCATCATCTTCAGGTCATGGGAGCCAAATTCATGCCCTCAATTTATTATGGCTATGAACTGCTTAAAGGGAAAGAGCTACACCCTAAACGTCTTACAATTTAGTCTCTTTAAAAAACTCTTTGCGATTCCCCTGTATGTCTCCCAAGCCCAATTAAGTCTTGAGTTTGGCCTGCCCCACCAGGGCCCATCCAGGCAGGGTGCCCTGGTAAAGTTTTGCTTGAGGACGAGGGCAGCCGAAGTTAATTTGCTGGTACATCAGTGTTGTGTGGAAATTGGAAGGCAGGCCCAAATACAGAACTCTGTGTTTCCAGCACTACAGCACTCAATTGCAGCACAGCGATTAGAAGATGCCTGACTCACGCCCATGGATTACGCCCCTTTTAAATGTATCTCAAATAAAGCTGCCAAACTTTAATCGTTTTCATTGATAAGGCTACAGTAGTGAGCAAAGGGCATGCGCTGGTGGTCATGCAATCATACATAGCTTGGGGTTCCCAGCCATATCTATCTGTGCTCTTCTCCAAAGCCAAGAAACACGATTGAACAGCCAGGTCTTGAGTAGCCTCCTGAAGGTCAGCAGGTCCTGGGTCTGTCGCAGGCTCTGTGGGAGTGTGTTCCAGGTCTTGGCCGCGAGGTGGGAGAAGGATCTGCTATGGGGTCGACATGTTTCTTGCCTGTTGTGTCCGACTGATCATGTGGCAATTCCTCAGGACCAATAAAATATTTTCTATCTACACTGTGGTTGGATCACTGGTAGTATCACATTGTTGACCCAAAAATTACAACCTAACAGTGAAATACCTTGATTAATTAAGACCAACCCACTGTGGGTGATTCACTTGCTCCTTTGAATCAATGGCGGAGTCTCCCGACTTGACGGAGGATGGGGTAGATGCATGCCATCTCAGCTACTGCCGAACTCACACTAAAATCTAGCATTGGCCCTCTGCCATTGAATTGAAGGAGCAAGTGAGTCGCCCACAGTGAGTTTGTCTTAATTAATCTGTGGCATCCCCCATGCTTCCTCTCTCAGCCCCACCCTGTTGAACGCCTACATGATTTCGCTGGCCAACATCGTCCGCACCCAGGAAGTCAACATCATCTGCTAGGCAGACAACACCCAACTCTTCCTCTCTCTCACCGAAGACCCCGCCACCACTAGAACCAACTTCCAGAATGCCATGATGGGCGTCGCAGACTAGATGAGGTCTAACTGCCTGAAGCTGAACACAGACAAAACAGAAGTGCTTGTGTTCGGAAGGAACACCTCTTTGTGGGACGGCACCTGGTGGCCTGCCAAACTCAGACCTACACCCACCTGACAGACCATGCCTGCAACCTCGGCAACATCCTGGGCAGAAAACACACCATCCACATGGAAGATAGTCTCTCAAGCCCTCGTCACCTATGAGACTGGACTACGCAAGCACACTCTACACCGGCACCACCACCCATCTCCTCAAGCAACTCTAGATCCTCAACCTTCCCAAACAGACCAGCATCATCCCCTCACCTAAGAAGCCTCCATTGGCACTTCATCCAGAAGAGATGCCGGTTCAAGATGCTAACTCATGTCTACAAAGCCTTCCACAACCAGGGACCAGTCTACATCAACCACCTCCTGATCTTCTACCAACCCACCAGACATCTGTGCTCTGTCTCCCTCACCCACGTCTCCTTCATCCACTGAAGCCACAGTGGAGGTCGTTCCTTCTTAGCCCTGGAATCTCCTCCCTCTTCACCATCGAACCGCTCCTTTGCTACATGACTTCAGAAAGGGACTCAAGACCTGGCTCTTTGACTAAAGACCTGTGAGACTTCAGAGTCTAGATACCCTGAGAGGTGATTATCTGCGCTGTACAAGTACTGCCTAATTTATTTATCTTCTCGAATCCTCCTCCTACCGAATCTTTCTCCCTCTCCCTTCATCCTCTTTCCTGCACATTTCTCCTTTGTTTTCCCATGGTGTTTTCATGAAAATGGATCTTATTACTTTTAAAAACCCTTGAATACCTCATGGTGACACAGCACTAAATAAAACTGTTAAAAAAATAATAAAATAAAACAAACAGATGGTTAAGCGAGGCAGCCACAGGCTTCTACTTGTGTCAGGGTTGCAAGTCTTGTAAAAATGGAAAGATTCTAAAGAAATATCAGATGAAAAAGGAAGAAAGTAAATAACTTAGAATGTTCCTTAATTCTATAAGCAAATGTAATTGTAATTGTATGCTTGTACATCCTTACCTATGTTGGTAGTACATGTGCCCATAGTTTTTTTTTTATCACGTTTGGGCAATTACAATCACAAATTATCTTTGCAATACGGTAAATTCAGAATTCAGCAAGTGATTGGAGGAGGAAGTTACATCAGCTTGAATCTAGGTATATTACAAGAGCTGGGAACAATGTATTCGATCTGAACATTTATGAAGATTTGCTTGTACATTTATAATACCCAGCTATAAGTGGTTTGTTTGGCTGCTATTATTTATTAACCCTCCATATTTATCCACTGGACTACCACTTCTCTGGCACATTGTGTCCATCTATGGACTCTATGGGGCAGATTTACTAAAGTGTCACCCAATGCAGCGCAGCAGCCAAAAATGCTGCTCTGTGTTGTGTGAAAGGGAGGGAGCAGGAGAGCACCATATTGATATAGATATGGCTCTCTCCTCTCCCTAGCGCTGGTGCAGAATTTTGCTGCAGTGCCATTCATACACCTTTGTGCCATAGTGCAAGAGTGTATGCGAAAGTGTAGCATAGGTTTTGCACTTGAAGGATTCCCTTTCGGTGCAAAATACTATGCCTAGACAACTTTTAATACTTTTCCTACTTTGCATGTGTGATCATGCAAAGTCAGAAAGGAAAGGAGAAATGAAAATATTTATTTTAAGAGCTAATAGCTTACGACTACAGCAATTTCGCACAGTAGACATGTTGTATTATTACACCGGAGAGGATTGCTAAGTGGGCAGGGGTTAATAGTGGCTGTGAGAAGACTAAGTGCCCTAAATGTGGGACTCAGGCCGCAAATCTTACTCATATGTTTATAGAATGCCCGGAGTTGCGGACCTATTGGCAGAAGGTCGGTCAAGTGTTTCTTATCAAACTTGGCGTGGGCCCTACACTAGCGGATTCAGAAATCATGTTAGGTTATCTATATCTATACTACTATTATAAAGAGAGAACTTGCACCTTTTGGCAAGGTAAACTCGGGAACCACAGCGCCAATCCACACACCCAATACATTTTTGTAATCCTCAGGGTGTGTAGATGGACATGGGCTCCATAAAATAAAATTGAAACGTAAATTAAAAAATTAAAATAAAAAAAAAGTAGTCCCTTGCAACTAGCGCCGGCCGCGACGTCTGCGTGAGGGGAGAAGCGGCCGGCGTTCACCAGAACCAGGAAGAACAGCGCGACGTCTGAGTGAGGGGAGGAGCGGCGAGAAGCAGAACCAGGAAGAGCCGGAGGACAACAGCGCCGGCATGAGAGAACCGGAGGAGCCGGCGGGAAGCGGAGGAGCAGTGAGAGGTACGTTGCGGCTGCACCGCCGTGTTGCTGAAGTCTGGGCGGGAGGCGGGAGGCGGGAGGCGGGGGGCGGGGGGCGGGAGGGAGTCGGCGGGTGCACCGCCGTGTTGTTGAAGTCTGGGCGGGAGGCGGGGGCGGGAGGGAGTCGGCAGGTGCACCGCCGTGTTGCTTAAGTCCAGGGCGGGAGGCGGGAGGGAGTTCTGCCCTGGGATAATGCAGCCCGCAGCCCCCTTCTGCCCCAGGCAACGCTGGGGCGGGCTGCTAGTAAAGTAGATAAACCAGCTGTTGCACGGTCTTTCTCAATAATGATGGGGGCAGCTAGGCCAGCTATTGCCCGGATGTGGGTTTCACCATTACCGCCAACTATTCGCGATTGGTGGGCTATTATCAAAGAAACCCACGGCCTGGATCTGCTCTGGCTAAGGCCAGGGGCTTAGGCTCTATGTTTAAGAATGAGAACATTTGGGGTCCTATTATTGCGATATAGATTAATTTAGATAAGGAAATTTATTCATGTATATAGGACTGATGGGCTGTAGTAAGAATGATTATTCATGGTAAAGTGTAACTATTTTGAATTCTCACTGATCAATTATGCCAGCTGTTGATTGTGATTATTTTGATCTACTCGGATGTACTGATTGTACTCTTTAATTAAGAGAGTTATTTTTATTTAATTTGATTTCTGTTATCAATCAAAGACCCAACCACCGCCAGAACCAACCTACACGAAGGGATGAAAGAAGTAGCCGAGTGATTGAAGAACAGCCGCCTAAAACTGAACTCAGGCAAGACGGAAGTCCTCATCCTGGGATCATCCCCCCTCTGCCTGGGATGACTCCTGGTGGCCGGCCCTAGGCAGCGCACCCAAACCAACGGACCATGCACGCAACCTGGGCTTCATCCTAGACTCCTCCCTCTCGATGACCAAAAAAGTCAACGCCGTTTCATCACCTTGTTTTAACATCCTACGCATGCTCCGGAAGATCTTCAGATGGATCCCAATTGAAACAAGGAAGACGGTCACCCAAGCACTTGTCACCAGCCGACTGGACTACGGAAGCACCCTCTTCACCGGAACCACAGCCAAACTGCAGAAAAGACTTCAACGCATTCAGAACGCCTCCTCACGACTCATCCTGGACATACCTCGACACAACCACATAACCGGACACCTGAGAGACCTGCACTGGCTCCCCGTCAGCAAGAGAATCACGTTCTGTCTCCTCACTCACGCACACAAGGCCCTCCAAGACCTAGAACACAGATACCTTAACAACCGCCTGAACTTCTACACCCCCACCCGCCAACTGCGATCTTCCAGCCAAGCCCTAGCCGCGATTCCACGCATTCGAAGAGCCACCATGGGGGAAGATCCTTCTCCTACCTGGCGGCCAAGACCTGGAATTCCCTCCCCACCCACCTCCGTCGTACCCAAAACCACCTCTCCTTCAGGAAGCAACTCAAAACCTGGTTATTCGATCAGTAGCGAACTCCTCTCCCCTAAGCGCCTTGAGACCCTCTGGGTGAGTAGCGCGCTATACAAATTTCTGATTGGATTGGATTTGTACAGCGTGCTACTCACCCGTGAGGGTATCAAGGCGCTGGGGGGTGGTGGGGTGGGGCGGGGGGAGCCGCTACTGCTTGAATAGCCAGGTCTTGCGGTGTCTTCTGAAGGTGAGATGGTCCTGGGTCAGTCGTAGGTGAGCGGGTAGGGAGTTCCATGTCTTGGCTGCCAGGTAGGGGAACCATCTTCCTCCTGCGAACTCGTGGGACGGTGGAGAGGGCGAGGCTGGTGGAGCGGAGCTGGTGGGTGGGGGTGTAGAACGAGAGGCGGTTGTTGAGGTATTCGGGCCCTTTGTGTGCGTGGGTGAGCAGCCTGAACGTGATCCTCTTGCTGACGGGGAGCCAGTGCAGGTTTCTCAGGTGGGCGGATATGTGGCTGTGGCGAGGGATGTCGAGGATGAGTCATGCGGAGGCATTCTGTATGCGCTGAAGGCGTTTCTGAAGTTTGGCTGTGGTTTCTGCGTACAGGGCGTACAGGGCGTTCCCGTAGTCCAGTCGGCTGGTCACGAGGGCCTGGGTGACTGTCTTTCTGGTTTCGGTGGGGATCCACCTGAAGATCTTTCGGAGCATGCGCAGGGTGTTGAAGCATGAGGACGAGACTGCGTTGACTTGCTTGGTAATCGTGAGGGAGGAGTCCAGGATGACTCCCAGGTTGCATGTTGGGTCCGTTAGTGTTGGTGCGGTGGCCAGCGTCGTGGGCCACCAGGAGTGGGGATTGTCCGAGGATGATAACCTCGGTCTTGTCCGAGTTGAGCTTCAGACGGCTGTGCTTCATCCATTCTGCGATGTCTTTCATTCCGTCCTGGAAGTTGGTTTTGGCGGTGAGAGGGTATTTGATAAGGGAGAATATCAGTTGGGTGTCGTCGGCGTAGGAGATGATGTTGATGTTGTGTTTGCGTGTGATGGTGGCGAGGGGGCTCATGTAGATATTGAAGAGTGTTGGGCTGAATGAGGAGCCCTAGGGTACGCCACAGATGATCTTGGTGGCCTCGGAGCAGAAGGGAGGGAGGCGGACACTCTGGATTCTGTCGGAGAAGAACGATGTGATCCAGTCCAGGGTCTGTCCTTACATCCCAGTGTGGTAGAGGCGGGTTATTGGGGTGCCATGGCAGATGGTATCAAAGGCTGCCGAGAGGTTCAGGAGGATGAGAACGGCCGTCTCTCCGTTGTCCATCAGGGTCCTAATGTCTTCAGTGGCTGCGATGAGGGCGGTCTTGGTGCTGTGGTTGGCTCGAAATCCGGACTGGGATGGGTCAAGCGAGTTGTTTGCTTCGAGGAATGCAGTCAGCTGTTTATTGACGGTCTTCTCGATAACTTTAGCCGGGAAGGGGAGAAGAGATATGGGGTGGAAGTTCTTGAGGTCTTTGGGGTCCGCTGTAGGTTTCTTCAGAAGGGAGTTGATTTCTGCATGTTTCCAACTTCTAGGGAAGGTGGCTGACGTGAAGGAGCTGTTAATGATGTTCCGGAGGTGGGGTGCGAGGATTGTGTCGACTTTGTTGAAGATATGATGAGGGCAGGGGTCGGAGAGGGAGCCGGAGTGGATGGTGTTCATGACGCGGGTGGTGTCTTCAGTGTTGATGGGCATCCATGCGATGAGGCTGGTGGTGGGTGTCATTGGTTTGGGGACTGGAGTCGGGGTCTGGGGTCCAAAGCTGTTGTCTATATCTGCGATCTTGTGGTGGAAGAATGTGGCGAGGGAGTTGCAGAGGTCTTGCGACGGTGTGACGTCGTTGTTGCTGGCGCTGGGGTTGGAGAACTCTTTGACGATGTTGAAGAGTTCCTTGCTGTTGTGAGAGTTGTTGTCCAGCCGCTCTTTAAATGATGTCCTAACTGTTCTGTGACAAACTATCAAGGGGGTGAGCACAGTTTAAATTGGGGATTGCTTGTTCCTTACCCTGACAAGGATTGTGGTTGATCTTTGACTAGAGCTTACACCACAGTCAACCAACAACCCAATTTCTTACACTTCAAAAATAGTCCATAAGCAAATCAACAAAATAATCTTGTACATGAACCACCCACAAAATCATAAGAGGTTAGGATAAGCAAGAAATCAGGACCTTTTACTTACTGAAGGGAGAGGGTTAGGGGTGACACAATTAAGTTGTTTAAATATGTTCTTGCATTCAAGCCACTAGTACCATCCAATGAGGACCACTCTAGTTTACAAATAATATTTAACTAATAATAAAAACATTCCAAGGTCAATTTGAAATTATTGTTCTTATAAGTTATTACTAAAACAATGCCAAGGGCAATCTGACAATTTTGGGGATAATATTCAGCACATACTCCCAATATTCAACTAAGAAAGCTTATTCGTGTGGCCCCCTCTGCTATCAGAGTCTTCATCAGGTTCATTTATTTACTTATTTATGTATCTATTTATTCATTTACCAATTGAGAGGTTTTGTCAATTTGTAAATTTAACATAATATAACATTTAACATAATTATATTCAACATTCCACAGTTGACACATGATTTGCAATTGTGCTGCTGGAAGCTTAATGTCAACTTTCTTTACGTGAGGTCTAAAGGACATAGTAACATCGTCAAAAAATGGTTTGAAGTTCATTCAATCAATCAATCAGAGGAATTGTAAGTGCGCTACTCACCCGTGAAGTTCTCAAGGCGCTGGGGGTGGGCTCGGTAAGCAGCTCCGTTCAGTCGAAGAGCCAGGCCTTGAGTTTCCTCCTGAAGATAATTAGGGATGGGGGCCCGTCTGATGTCTATGAGGAGCTCGTTCCAGGACTTGTATTTCTTTCCTCCTTCTTTTGTATGTCCTCCCCTTGGAGCACACCTTATTTGTCTTTGTTGTTGACTGGCAAGGGTGTATAGATAGCTTTATTCGATCAATAATGATCATTCAATTATAAAAAAGGCTCACATCATACATTAGAATAAAACCAGTTATATTTCCTTCATAAAAAGCTTCATTTTTCTGAACATCATTAAAAAGTAAAGTATAAAGTGTGTATCTGGCTAGAATTGATTGAAACTTCATAAAACATTTTGGAATGGTCATTTAGAGACCTCCAAAAGGAGCACCAAGTCAGTTCAGTTACATCAATATTTATGATATTCCCCAGGTTAAAGCATTGGATCGCTCCTCTCTACAATATTCATACACATGACCAAATAGATAACTCGCATCTTAGACCTGAGCCACCAAGCATACAGCATGTATATAGATAATGTAAACACAAGCCACCTACTTGTGTCTGATCAAAACACACATAGTGCATCTACAGATCATGTAAATGACAGCAAAGAACTAGCATGGATGATCCACCTTTTTTCTGATATGGACATACAGGCACATGCATCAAAGCCTTTTGCGATCGCAAACGGTGCGATTTGCAAAAATCGGCCGTTTGCAATCGCAAAATTAGCTTTTGCGATGCATCCAGGGTCAAGGTCCTCGCAATTTGAGAATTCGCAATTAATTGCGAGTTCTCAAATTGCAATTGTATTAAAGGAATCGCATTTTGCGATTCCTTAAATGCAATGCAAGAACCACTTTGAAGAAGCGATTTGGCTACTAGGGGGCGCAAATTACCATGAAGTTAAACTTCAGGGTCATTTGCAAAAACTCTGAAAAATGCACTAAAGTGCATTTTTCAAAGTTTTTTTTTTAAACCTTTTTATTAGTGGCATTCAACACAGAGGCATGAAAATCATAGCATCAATAATACAAGAAAATGCTGTTCATGGTACATACAATGGATAAAGATCATCGTCACAAGGGCTGGTACAATGCATACATTACATATAGCGTCCTGGAATGATAGACATCGCCTCATGAAGCCCCCCCCCCACCCAACCAGGGGCGTAGATAGCGGAAACAGTGTCCCATTCAGTCATATACAGGCATCTCGGCAGGAAGGGTGGGGAACATCGCCGGCCACATCTACCCATGTGCGTCCTGGTATCAATTAGTCAGCTATCTGCATCCCCCTGTATAATACTGTGTCATATGTGCAGCAAGCGCGCGAGGTTCCGTCAAGTGAGTCGATGGTAGTCAGTGGGAGAGTATTCAGAAAAGGGTGCATCCCAAATCAGGGCTCTACGCTCCTCAGCACAGAAGCCATCTTTAACGACATGCGTCTGCAGGGCCCATCGCGTTTGACCGCTCCCATCGGCCCATTATGTCAAAGCATGAGGAGATGGAGAATGACCAATCGTTTGAGCAAGGCTATGTGTATTGTACATCTTCTAGATTTCCCAGCGTCACCCCAACGGCAATCGTCACATCCCTCCCCGGGCTGTGTGGGACGGGCTCATTCTTACGTGTGATATACAGTGTGGTGGGTGCGATGTGAGGCAGCAATACACGCTCATGGGCCCGGCACCGACTCGTCATCCCCAGAGGAGCGCTGTGAGTTGTCTGAGATAACCAGTATACCTGCAAGGGGGACCAAAAGTCGCTGGGTTTACAACGGTCAGGCAGCAGTTCTGCATAAACGCCATGCTGATCCTGGCAGTACGTGAGATCGTCCAACCATTCCTTACATTTCGGCGCCCTCCCCCTCCCCCATCTGCAAGCAATTCTTCTCTTTGCAAGTAGCAACGCAACATCAACATATCGACGATCGGTCTTGGGTACATTCCTGGTGTAACCCAGCAGCATCACCACTGGGTCCATGGGAAGAGGGCCAGCTATCATAACTTGGAGCGCAGCATGTACCTGTTCCCAGTATGCCTGAATCGCTCCGCACTCCCAGGCCAAGTGGAGAAAATCCGCGCCCTCCGCCCGGCATCTCGCACATCTATCATCCTCCGACAGGTGAAACCGCAGCTTACGAACTGGAGTATAGTAATATCTCTGTACGAACTTATAGTGAATAATTTTTAGTCTACAGCTGGAGGAGATTTTGGCCGTGACTGAGCAGCAATATTTCCATTGTTCATCAGTGAGAGCAGTAGGGAGGTCAGAGTCCCAGGCAGCTCGCGCCTTGGCCAGGACAGGGGGACGTTGCTCTCGAATGGCAGCATACAATTTCGATACCAAGTGCCTGCCGTCTGATACCAGCATTATGTGCATGGGCAACACTGTGCCCGGTTCCTCCGGGAAGTTGGGGAGTATATCCCTCATACCCTGGCGAAGCCTAATATAATAGAACACCTCCATTGGTGTCGGTGGAGTGCCCAGGAAGATCTGGTCCTTGGTGCGGAACTGTCCATCCTGAAATAAATCGCCCCAGGTGGTAATATGCACGCGGGTGCACATGGATCGGAATCCACATTCCGTTAAGAGCGATAGTTTCGGGTGGTATGCGAGGGGCATTGCCGGTGAGTAGAGCATAGGAGCTCCTAGCAGTTTCGTCACTCTCCGCCACGAGTCTATGGTGCAGGTGACAGTGGTAGCCGGCGTCTCGATATCTCCCATCAACCCCATCAGCATGCCCTTGAGTGGCAGTGGGTGAACGATCCAGTCCTCTGCGGCAACCTGTGGCATAAAGGGAGCGGGGTTAACCCAGTGGTATGCATGTTGAGCCTGAGCACTGAGGTAGTACACCTCCAGGTCGGGTACGTCAAATCCTCCCCTGTCATATGGCTGTGTGAGGACATTCCAGCCAAGGCGCGGCTGCTTGCCTCCCCAGAATAGTCGCAGCAATTCAGATCGAAGTCGCTTAAAGAAGTAGGCCCCCGGGTAGTAAGGTATATTCTAGAATAGGTATAGGAACCGTGGGAGGACAACCAGCATTTTTCAAAGTTCCATTTTACACACACACCTGCCCTTGGGGCATGTGTGTGTGTGCAAGATGTACTCATATGCAGATTTCAGGGGTGCAAGGGGTGTCCTTTAGACACCCTGGCACCCTTTAAATTGCATTCTCAATTTGCGATTCTCTAATTGAGAATTGCAAATTGATAATGTCTTCCCATTCATTCCTATGGGCTTCAAGGCCCATAGGAATGAATATGGAGGTATTCCTCAATTGCAACTCACAATTTGCGAGTCGCAATTAAGGAATGCTTAGAAATCACAATTTTTTAGGCAATTTCTAAATGCATAGGCGTTTGCAATTCCTCAATTGCGATTCCTTAAAAATCGCAATTAAGAAATCGCAAAAGCCAACATTGATGCATGTGCCTGATAGTGAGGATAAGTGAACATAAAATGATCTATGGTTTCGGGGCTTGAGCCGCACACCGGGCACAGTGGGGTTTGCCGAGCTACTTTTCATAGCATTCAGGGGAAAAGCCCCAGTCCTACATTGTATATAAAGTGCTCGTGCCTGAGGAGGTTCAACTTCATCCATGTAGTTATCAAACTGAAAACAAGCGGCTTCAAACTTTTCCTGCGCCTGATGGAGGATTCCTGACCAACGAGGGACTCAAAGTCTCAGGAGCCTGTGTGCCTCAATCGCCCTCACCTGTGCCTCCACTCAGCGGGGGCTATATTACACCTCGCCGTTCCCGCTTCGCGGGGGCCGCTTCAAACTTTTCCTGCGCCTGCTGGAGGATTCCTGACCAACGAGGGACTCAAAGTCCCAGGAGCCTGTGTGCCTCAATCGCCCTCACCTGTGCCTGCACTCAGCGGGGGCTGTATTACACCTCGACGCTCCCGCTGCGCTGGCAAGTGCCGGGCGAAGCCCGGACCAAGGGCAGGTCTGTTTGAGCCCATTGGAGACTGGGAGAGGCCATGCTGGGTCCCCCTCCAACTTCTCTCACGCCAGCGGTCCGGCAGCTCTGTCTCCTTTGAATCTCCCTGGGTTATTAGCTTTATGGGCTTTCTTTGTTTATTGACTCCAGCTTGAGATGAATATCCGTGAAGGAAAGAGTAGACTTGCACCTAAGGGGGAAAGCTTTGCAGGGACCTTGGACCAATTTTTAATCAGGGCCAACTCTATCCTTGCACATGAGATCGCTCTGACTGAGCGCCGATTATCCGTGGATGTTCTACAATCCAAATGATCATCACTGGGTGGTCTGACTTTGGCGCGCACGCTGGAATGCTGCCTTAGCACAGGCGCTGACTTTGGTGGCTTATGTGAGGGTGTTAGGCAGCCTTCATATGCCTCTATGGATTTATCGGTAATTGGGGAGGTTCAAAATATTGCCCCTACTGATGATCTGGCGTGTGAAGGTACATCTGCTGGCACCAAAACACGTGCGGCTACAAGGTCTGTGCCTAAATCCAAAGCTCAACCCAAGGAATCTACAGTAACTAGGCCGGAGACATCTATAAAGAGGAAGACAGGAGGGGGGCAGCAAAGGCAGAAAAGCGCAAAAATGCAGAAGACCAACAAGAATGGCGGGACACTGATTATGACATCTCCTCTAATCGCTGATCCTGAGCCTATAACACCTAGTAATGTCACTGTGAACCTGGACCTGCGGGGTGTTCCTTCTGAAGCTTTTGAGGCTCTATGTGTGGAAATGGGGGACATAATTGAGTAAGCCCTTTCTCCCATTCTTGATAGGCTAGGTCTTATTAAAGAAAGACTGACTAACTTTAAATTGCAGGTTGTGCCTAATGTCCATACTATAGAAGCTTATTTGATAACTATTGGTCGTGCAATTGAAATTCCATCGAATGTATTATGCAATCCTCTACTTCCAAAATCCCCCCCCCCCGCCGACTACCTCATTATCCAATTCAAGGTTTCCATCTGTAAGCAGATCTGGTAGAGAAGATTTAACTTCTGTTGTGGGGTTGGTTGCTTCGGCAGACAGGTTGTTGAGGAGGGGAACATTTCTAGTGAATCTGCCCAGCTAAACCTGTGTAACCCAAGAGGTGGGCAATAGACTCTGGGGTAGTTTACTAGGTGATACCATACAACATCTCTCTATTCATGGCATAGGCACTCAATCAACTCTGGCCAATGGACAGTCTGTCCGAAATCCCCATCCCATGCATAATGGTTTGGCTTACAGCTCTGAGGAGGATGGTTCTAGGGTATTACATCCCCCACCAGCCGCCGCCCCTCTGGTAGTGGTTTTGAAGAATGTACCGACCTTGCTAAACGAGCAGCTGGAATCAACTGACCAGCCAATGGCCAAGACTATGCATTGGCTTACATCACAATTGAAGCTAACCGGGGCTGGGGGGGTGGGGCATCTGCAACCAATTAATAATGGCAAGACGGGCGCCGTGGGTTGGACACTCTATGAAGGAGGGGGGTGATTGTGTAATTGCCAATTTTAATAACGAGCAGGTTGTTCGATTTTTATTGGAGCACCTAGTGAGTAGAAGGCAAGGGTGTTATCGCAGGGAAATTGCCCTTTTACCTCTAGGGTTTTTTTATAGACCCGGGCATATTTCTCTGTTAGGGGAGGAGGTTTGGTGCACCTCATAGACCCTTACGGAGATTTGCTGACCTTGAATTAGTCAATAGCTTTGCCTAGATGCGTGTGATTGACTGCCACCAGTAGCTGCTTCAGCAACAAAGGAACTTACTAGTCAACCCGCTGTTTTTACTCTGCCTGAGATAAATACACAGTTAGTGGCAAGTACAGGGACTGCTAGTACCTTCACATCCGAAGGTATCAATATTGGCAATGTGGACTGCATCCCTGCTCCATGTCTCACTGGTCTGGGTAGAGTCGAACGTCTTGGTGATCATACTCATAAATGCAGTATTTTGAGCTGGAATATTGCAGGTTTAAGATCGAAAAGAGATAACCCCAATTGGCTATCTTATATAAAAACTTATGATATAATTGCACTCCAGGAGACCTGAGATAGGGAGGAACATTTTTGGCTGGGTGGTTTTAGCTCATACTGCACGTCCAGCTTTGGTGGGCAGACTAAAAGGTGGTCTTTTGTTTCTCCTCTCTTTGGACATAAGGGGCTCTGTAAAAAGGCTAGAGATTGACTCTCCACATTGTTTGATATTGGAGCTTAGTAAGCAAAACTATCCAAAGCTTCTATTAGTGAACATCTACAATTCGGGGAGTTGTGATGATGTAAATCAGCATTTAAGTACCATGAATTATTTTTTTAAGGAATATATGTTAAAGCAATCCACTTCTCCTTATTATGTTTTATTAATGGGAGATTTTAACACGCATTTATGTGATTTACATTGTTCAATTGATGATCCACATGGCTTTAATTATGCCACGGCTCCGCATTTTGAGCACACTAGGCAGGGCGAGGGCCTTGAGTCTCTTTTAACTGATACTGATCTTTTCAAAGCTAGCTTTGTTAACTCTCAGGAACGGTTTCCCACGTTTAAAACCAAGGCTAGAAATTCTATTATAGATTGTATTTTTATGTCCCCTATATTATTGAATAAGGTCAATTTTTATAACGCTCAGGAATCTCCTTTGAGCGATCACAACCCGGTTATTTTAATCTTGGATACTACTTGTGGCATCCTGGGAAAGGGGGGCAGGAACTGGGTCCCGAATAAGGTGCTACCCTGTGATCAGGGGAGGAGGCTTAGATGGGCCAATATAACCCCAGACACATTCCTCAAGGGCCTGTGGGAGAAATGTTCAGATGGTATTATTATTTGCACTGACCCCCTAAGGACTAAGGCTGCGGTACTTAGAGCTTTCGAGGGCATCTGCACTCAGATAGGCCATGACCTAACCACAAAAACTAAACTGAGACCCAAATGTGGCCTGAAGTGATTTGATGAGAAATGCTCACATGCTCACCGCTCCTTAACTCTAGCCCTGAAAAAACAACCTCGGGATAGGGATCTGATAGCCGGGTGGAGGAAGGAGGAAAAAAGAGATGAGGCATGGAACTCTTTATTGTCTGTGGAGGTGTTAAGGGATAGCTCCAGGTTCTGGGCCATCATTAACACCCCATTTTTCTTGGGGGGAGAATGAAGCTCAGGATTGTAACATCACAGAAGACCAGTGGCTTTCTCATTTTGAGGCGATTTACGAGTCCAGGGGGGCTTTGAATTGCACCCCATGGCTCTTGTTACATCAAGCCAGCACCCCGATTGAGTTTAATGAGGGGGAAATTGAGAAAGCTATAAGAGATACCGCTAGTAATAAAGCGCCGGGCCCAGATGGCTTTCCTTTAGATCTCTATAAATGTAACCCTCAATTCTGGGCTAAAATCCTTGCTAATGTCTTTAGTGCTGTGGGCTCAGCAGGGTTCCCGGCCTCCTTGTCAAAATCAATTATTATTCCTATTTTTAAAAAGGGGCAACGAGGGGACCCCCGGTGTTACAGGCCGATACCCCTCATTGATTCCTCTGTGAACATTTTAGGAAAGGTAATTTTAACTAAAATCACAGACTGGGTAAATGAGAGGGGGATTTTGTCTAATATGCAATATGGATTCAGATGTGGGAGGAGCACTGTGGACTAGTGTTGAAATTTGAATCTTTTACTAGGCAAATATACTATGACCAAGGAAGGATGTCTAACAAACCTGGTAAATAGGTCAAAGCTCTGGAATATTTTATTGGATAAGGGACTTGACCCATGTTTAGTTTATTTTGTAGCTAATCTTCACCAAGACCTCACAGCCTCCGTAAGGATATCCCAGGCTGGCGATTGTACCAGATCTTTTAACTCGGGCAGGGTCGTACGGCAGGGATGTATTTTAGTGCCCTGCTTTTTACTCTTTATGTGAATGATCTAGACAAATCACTTGTAGAGGCAGCTTTGGATCGAATGCAGCAGCTAAACTCATCAGTGAACCTGTACTTCAATTCAGAAATCCATTTCAGAGAGTCCAATCCCTGTTCTCCTTTATGCGGACAACGCAGTTCTTTTAGCCCGTACTTCAGTGGGCCTACAGCGGCTTTTAGATGCTTTTGGGGTGTTCCTGCATTCACTGGACTTGATCGTGAATAATGGAAAGTCGCACACTATGACAGTAGGTCACAGAGCTAGAAAGACATTTTATTGTAATGGTGTGGAAGTTTCCTCCGTGTCCTCCTTTACTTACCTGGGAGTCCTATTTGATGATAGGTCATCCTGGGTTCAGCAACAGAAAGTTAAAAAGAACGCAGTTATATGAGTTTCCTCATCCCTTTTAGGAATTGCACAGCGTCAGGGGGCTAGACCGATAGAGGCTATCCTAAAGGTTTACAAGGCCAAGTGTTTGGCTATTGCGGCCTAGGTATCCTCTATATGGGGCTATAAAGATCAGGCTGGCATACAGATAGCTGAATTTTTTTTAAGGAGTCTTTTGTCTGTTCCACAATCAACCTCATCGTGTGCTGTACATCAGGAGTTAGGGGCTAGGCTATGTCACTGACATTTTGAGTACAGCCCCATTGCTTTGCTGGCTCAAAACTTGGCTGAATCCTGAATTAACCCTGAATCACATGTTTTTACGGGACTGTGTTACGTTGGATAAGTCCGCAAAAATCAAATGGTTGGCATACGTCAAAAGTATGTTATCAAAATTAGGACGGCCAGAGCTTTATGAGGAACCCGATAAGATTCGAAAGGAGAATCTGTTGTGGGTAAAAATTCATTTTAATAACTTCCTGATGCTGGGGCGAGAAGAACAGGAGCCATGTAAACCCTTAGTTAGGGCCCATTACTTGTTATAAACATCTATTAAATTGAACCTTATTTGTTAATTGTTAACAAGCCGTATCATCGTTGGCTCCTAACTGATTAATCTATCATTTGGGGGATTATCAGGGATGGTGTAGTCCTGATGATACCGAACCCTGCCAATGTGATAATTTCTCGCCCCAGGATACTTTACATTTTATGATGTTCTGTGACTTTTATTCCAAAATTTGCATGACATTTTTGATACCTATCCTGAGAGAAAGGGGTTTTTCCCAGGTCAGACCAGCGCTAGTTTTTCTACAGTCTTTGTGTAACCCTGTTGATATTTTTAATATTGCATTTTTTCTGGTAGCAGCAGGAGAAATTTCATGATGACTTCATGAATAGGAGAAATTTCATGATGACTTGATATTAAGTCATCGCTTAAGGTCTACAGCTATTTTTAGGACAAGGGGTCTGGCTAGGTGTTAGTGTTTTATCTAAATGAATTGAAATATTGTCTATGTATTTTAATTGTTATGGTTAAAGATCCGTAATATTGCTTATGTCTGTGTTCTGTTTTTGTACTTTTATGATTTTAATTAATCGAATAAAGTGGATTGACTAACTGATTGACTAACAATTTTAAAAATTCAAGAAACTATTAGTTAAAGTGCCTGGTGCTGTGATATTAGTACATGTAAACTCAATATTGTCCCAATATCTTTTTTTGATTTGGGGAAGCATTTTTTTAGTCATGGAATAGTTTGAATAGCCACTGCCTGACCTTTCTAAACCAACCCAGTCGCCTGGCCTGTCTTTCAAGTGTTAATAGTTCTTCGATTGCGCCCTTAACTGGGATTTGGGTATTGATGGTCCAAATTCTCACCCAAAACACTAAAACCCTTAAGACATCAGACTTTAGCCCAACATCAAGGCGTACCAGCAATAATGGAATGTTAATTGGTATGTTAAGAATTGATCTTAAAAGTTTGTTTTCGGCAACCTCTAATTGATTTAGTTGTTCCAGTCCCCATAATTCAGCACCATAGAGGGCTGCACCCAACCCTCTGGCCCAATGTATTTCTATTGCAGGGAAAATTGGATGGAAAGCTGATCGTTTGATTTTCTTTACGATTGCACTATCCAGATGCTGAAGTGTGAGAGTACTCTTTTGTATCTGGGATGACTATGCCAGGTTGCCAGTCTAACTCTCAAATAATCAAAAACCTTGACCTTGTCTAAGAACTTTGGGCCCAGCCTCAGTTTCCCTTGAAAGATTTATGAGGGTGTATAATTCCACTGCTTATGTCAGTGAGCACTTTTTTTTGTCTTTCACTTGTGGCTGTTACTTAGTACTCCCTGGGGGTGCATGTTTTCTCTTAGCACACCAGCATCCCCTTTTTCCCCTACACCCTCACTTTCCTGGTACTTCTCTGTAGCATGCCAGGCACAGGAAAGTGGGCTTGGTGGTGCCCTTGGTGTTCTGCAGATACACATTTCTGTGCCTCATTGTGCTCGTCCCTTTGAAAAAAAGAAATATTGTCTCACCCTCTTGCTGCCCAATGGTGGTAGATCCTGGAGGCTCTACCAAAATCAAACAGCATTAGCTAAGCCAATTATTGTAATTGCCCATGTTATAATTATGGTAAACAATGTTCCATACTTTCCAAATGGAATGATACGGTGTGAGTTGAATCCTCATGTCATGTCACATAACAAATAAATTGCTGGCGACACAACAGATTGGTTGGCCACAAGATTAAGATTACTCTTGTGACTGCCATTACAGAATGCATGGCAAAGTTCTGGTGTCATAAAGTAAAAAACAGGAAACGCCCCTTAAGAGGGTTGGGTGAGCACACACCATATTGGGGAAAGGTGTTGGACACTAAAGGGGTGTCATTTACTATTCCCATTCCAATCTAACCATGTTGGGGGAAGATGTTAGACACTACAGCAGTGCCTTTTACTATTCCTCCTCCAATGCAACCATATTGGGGAACGGTGTTGGACGCTAACGGGGTGACATTTACTTTTGCCACTCCAGTCTCCCTAGATGAACCCACATCACACCCTACCTCAAGGAACACCACTGACTCCCTGTACAACAAAGATGCCAGTTCAAGCTCCTGTCCATGCATACAAAGCCCTACACAGCTGTGGACCCACCTACTTGAAAAACCACCTCAACTTTCCTCAGCCCACCAGACACATCCGCTCTGCGCCACTTTCTCTATCCTTCACCTCCTCACAACAGATGCAGAGGTTGATGCTGCTTTTATCAAGCAGTGAAGACATGGAAAGAGCTACCTTTTTATCTACAGACCTCCCCATCTCTTCCAGAGTTCCGAAAGTTACTGAAGACCTGACTATTCAGCTAATCAACTGGACCCTGCCAGTCCCAAGAAGTGCTCTACAAATCTACTGATTGACTATTCCCACTCCAATCTAAACATATTGTGGGAAGGTATTGGACACTAAAGGGGTGACATTTACTATTTCAACTCTAGTCTAACCATACTGGAGGAAGGTGTTGAACATTAAAGAGGTGACATTTACCATTCCCATTCCAATCTAACCATATTGAGGGATGGTTTTGGACACTAAAGGGGTGACATTTACTGTTCACTCATTGTGCTCGTCCCTTTGAAAAAAAGAAATATTGTCTCACCCTCTTGCTGCCCAATGGTGGTAGATCCTGGAGGCTCTACCAAAATCAAACAGCATTAGCTAAGCCAATTATTGTAATTGCCCATGTTATAATTATGGTAAACAATGTTCCATACTTTCCAAATGGAATGATACGGTGTGAGTTGAATCCTCATGTCATGTCACATAACAAATAAATTGCTGGCGACACAACAGATTGGTTGGCCACAAGATTAAGATTACTCTTGTGACTGCCATTACAGAATGCATGGCAAAGTTCTGGTGTCATAAAGTAAAAAACAGGAAACGCCCCTTAAGAGGGTTGGGTGAGCACACACCATATTGGGGAAAGGTGTTGGACACTAAAGGGGTGTCATTTACTATTCCCATTCCAATCTAACCATGTTGGGGGAAGATGTTAGACACTACAGCAGTGCCTTTTACTATTCCTCCTCCAATGCAACCATATTGGGGAACGGTGTTGGACGCTAACGGGGTGACATTTACTTTTGCCACTCCAGTCTCCCTAGATGAACCCACATCACACCCTACCTCAAGGAACACCACTGACTCCCTGTACAACAAAGATGCCAGTTCAAGCTCCTGTCCATGCATACAAAGCCCTACACAGCTGTGGACCCACCTACTTGAAAAACCACCTCAACTTTCCTCAGCCCACCAGACACATCCGCTCTGCGCCACTTTCTCTATCCTTCACCTCCTCACAACAGATGCAGAGGTTGATGCTGCTTTTATCAAGCAGTGAAGACATGGAAAGAGCTACCTTTTTATCTACAGACCTCCCCATCTCTTCCAGAGTTCCGAAAGTCACTGAAGACCTGACTATTCAGCTAATCAACTGGACCCTGCCAGTCCCAAGAAGTGCTCTACAAATCTACTGATTGACTATTCCCACTCCAATCTAAACATATTGTGGGAAGGTATTGGACACTAAAGGGGTGACATTTACTATTTCAACTCTAGTCTAACCATACTGGAGGAAGGTGTTGAACATTAAAGAGGTGACATTTACCATTCCCATTCCAATCTAACCATATTGAGGGATGGTTTTGGACACTAAAGGGGTGACATTTACTGTTCACGTCCAATTTAAGGCTATTTGAAGAAGTTGTTCGACACTTGGGGCCTTATTATGATGGTGGTCCAGAAATGCTCCGACCGTCGGTTGCAGCCTTTCCAGGTCGCATCTCGGTTTAATTTCTGACCGCTGCATTACAATGCTGGCGGTCAGAAATTCAACCGGTCGGTCATTTTGGCTGGCAACCGTCAGCCAGTTGGAGGCCTTTCCGCAATCCCAAAGGGCGGCCTTTCCGCACTTGGGATTAGGATACTCGGTCTCCGGCAGGCTTTCCATGTCGGGCTTTACAACATGGAAAGCCTGTCAGAGAGTGAATGTGGGGGCCCGTAGCAGGGCCCCCTTGCCTCTGCAGCCTCCGGTTGGGGCCGAGGGAGAACTTGAGGTGCCTGCCACACGCTGCAGGTCCGAACACAGGCTCTCATTCCTCCAGGGGAGATTGTCTTACGGCGGGTTTACGGCTGTAACACGAGCTTTCATAGCGGAATGAGAGTATGCGACTGAACATTGTTCAGTCGCATCGTGATAAGGCGGCTGACCCGAGGTCTGTTGGCCTCTTTTCTGCATACGTCCCCCTGATATCGTAATCAACCCCTAAAGAGCAAAATACACTTGTTAGATGTTAGACACTAATAACCTATATACACTTTAATTAAAAACATTTTAACGAACACCAACATGAAATAAATATTTTAAATACACACTCAATGCCCCAACACACAGTTTCTCAACTATACAGTCCAATAATATTTAATAAAAAACACACTTTCCGAAACTCCAGACCTATATATACACATTTAAACATCAAAATATATAAAAAAATTAAAAATATTATTATAAATATTAAAAATGAACTACCATTCCTAAAATTTATACCATAAAAAAAGAAATAAAATCATAATCCAGAATTTACAATCACAGATGAAAAAAATATTTTAAGCCATTTTTTTATTTTAATACTAAAAAAAGATATTTGCAATACAATATATCTATATATCTATCTATCTACATCTATATCTATCTATAGCTATCTTTATGTATATCTATCTATCTATCTATATATCTATCTATCTATCTATCTATCTATCTATCTATCTATCTATCTATATATATATATATATATACATATATATATATATATCTGCAATACCTCGCAGATTAACCTCGCATAGCAGCGAAATCACGCGGGCGTGGACCCAATTGTAGTGCATTATTTTATTTCCTTTTTGCAAAAGTCAAGACGTGTTTCGGCCGTCCAAGCGGCCTTGATCGCACATATATATATATATATATATATATATATATATATATATATATATATATATATATATATATATATATATATATATATATATTTATATTTATATCGACAAACACTTGCTTTCTCTTCAGAAAAAAGTAGACGGCACTCCGAGCTTCAGTGCATGAGATGATTTATTGGCAGACCCCCCTGCCCCCAAGATGACAAACGCGTTTCGCCGTAAAGGCTTCCTCAGTGTAAATGGTGCATAACAAGAAACGCCATTTTATCTCCACCTCTCTACCAACATGGAGAGAGGACTATGGTACCAAGTTGTTTATGGCGGCCATCTTACAATGTACATTCGTATATATACAACATAAGATTCATTACAGTTAGTAATTCAAGGAGTATGGCATTCGTAAAGTGTTCGTGCAATTAAAAACAATGTGGGTTCCCACAATAAAATTCATTGTACATTACATTACATTGCGTATTGAGACATTAATTAATCTTCAAGGGCAATTGGACAAAAATTTATCATAACGGTTGTGAATTAAAAGTGCATCTTTTGAGTTCCAGGAGGCTGATTTTCTATATACATGATTTCATATTTACATACATTGTATCTCTCCACTGGATGTTAGAGTATCTAACTCAGTGCTATTTTCTTATTGTATATAAACAGCATTATATCACACCGTATTTACATGTAGCCCTTTACATTTGGTTGTATACAAAATGTGCAAATACACATACGTTGTACCGCCCTGTATGGGCAGATGTTTTCTATTTTTCCGTCTCGCCCTGAATGGGCCTAAATCTCCTTGTTCTATGCTATAGCCCGTAGCGTAGAGGGTGGAGTGGGAAATCTGCGGATGATGCTATTTAACCTGTAGCTCTATTCTGTATGGGTTCATACTTTTGCAGGGTGACTAAAAGGCCCTTATGTAACACTGACAGCTGTTATTTTACATGTTGTCCCTGGCTTAATTGTCTACTCAAAGTTCTTCATCATTGTTTAGCCCAACGGGTTTCATGGCCTGGAGATCGATGATGTATTTCCATTGCCCTTAGTGCTCCTATTTTATCTCCACCCCGTTCTTTCCTCTCAAGTTGGTCAATGAGAAAGAAGGATAATAGATCCCTGTTACTGTTATGGTGGGTTTCGAAATGGCGTGCCACCGGATAGTTCTTGTCTCTTTTGGTGATGGCACGCATATGCTCTAAGATACGCTTTTTCGCCGGGTTGATGGTGCTCCCGATGTATCTTTTTGAGCATGGGCAGACCAAACAGTATATTACAAACTCTGAATTGCAATTCAGACATTTGTTAATGGTTCTGATGGGTCGTGGGTCGTTGGGTCTACCGTCATATCTGCTTTTTTTCTGGCTATACTAGCACGCTTTGCAGTGCATGCAAGGGTCGAAACCCTGAACAAATTTGGTTTTAGATGACTTTGGGGGATCCTCAAAGTGACTCCTCGTTAAATGATCACTGAGGGACTGACAGCGTCTGTAAGTTATGGCAGGTTTCGGGGGTAATCTATTTTTCAAGACTATATCTGTTTTAAGGATATGCCAGTTGTTATTGAAAATTTGGATCAATTCATTAGATCTCATATTATAGGTTGTGATCATTCTCGTCAATATCTCAGATTCTGTTGTTTTTCTTATATTTTTGTTTTGTAGGAGGTCCTTTCTATGTGTGAGCTCTACTCTCCTAGAGGCATCCGTAAGCAATTTTTTTGAATAGCCTCTTTCCAGAAATCTGGAGACCGCTGCATCTTGTGCCTGTAAAAAGTCACTGTGGTCTGAACAGTTTCTCTTCAGGGGAAGCAGTTCCCCAAACGGAATATTCCTTATCATGCTTCTAGGGTGGTGGCTTGCTGCATGGAGCACGGCATTACCTGCCGTTGGATTTCGGTAGAGTTTCGTTTGTATGGAGCCCCCTGCTGTAAAGACCTCCAAATCGAGATAGTGAACTGATCTGTCACTGGTTGTGCTCGTGAATCTTAAATTGAGACTGTTGTTGTTTAGTGTTGCGACATATTCCTCAGCCGAGGAACTGTCGCCCCGCCAGACCACAAACAAGTCGTCAATATATCTTGTCCAGATCATTATATGATCCAACCATTTTTCATTGGTCCCCCCCAGGCAACGCGCTTCTCCCACCAACCCACGAAGAGGTTCGCGTAGCTGGGGGCGAAGCACATGCCCATGGCGGGCCCCCTAGTTTGGCGATACATCACACCTGCAAACAGAAAGATATTATTATAGAGGCAAAACTCAGTCATTTTGAGAAGCATACGGTTATGTTGGTGATATTGTATGTTTTTCTTCACAAGAAACCAATCAATTGCTGAGAGTCCCTCTCGATGTCCAATACAGGTATATAAATTGGCGACATCTAAGGTAATCAGGAGCATATCCGTTTCCCATTTGATGCCGTCAATGAGCCTCAGAAAGTCTTGAGTATCCCTCACAAAGGAAGGTAGATCTTTCACAAAAGGGGATAAGTAATTGTCAATAAATCTCGAAGTAGCTTCCATGAGACTTCCTATTGAGGAGACAATAGGTCTCCCAGGTGGGTTTTTGATGTCTTTATGCACCTTGGGTAGGTGATAGAAGGTTGGGATTATTGGATGTTCGCAATATAAGTACTCAAATTCACTTTTGCTGAGCATTCCTTCATCCATCCACCCCTTCAACAACGTATGATATTCCAAGGTACATTTCTCAAAATCCTTTCTTTTGATTGTTACTTAGCAGTCTCTATCTTGTAGTTGTTTCAAAGCTTCTTGTTTGTACTTATCTTTACTGAAAATCACAATATTCCCCCCTTATCAGAAGGTTTAATTTCGATTGTGTTGTCCTCCTTTGGTCATTTGATGGCTTGCCATTCCATTCGCGAGATGTTTGAATTGTATCTTGTCAATTCCGTTTTCTTAGTTGTCATTTTATCCAGATCTTGTAGGATCGCATCATTAAAGACATCGATGGCATCATGTGTGACATGCGGTAGGAATCTTGATTTTCTTTTTAGATACTAGGATCTCTCTTTTGTGTGATTTCTTCCCTCCTGAATATTTCGATTGAACTTGGCACTTCCTCCATTCCTGCCAAGGAGTGTGTTACTGTAAGGAGCGGGTGATCATGATCAGTGAGATAAAAAAAAAAAATATATATATATATATATATATATTTTTGGGGGTAACAACTTGCGTTGTAAAACCTGCATTGTGATGTACCGCGATCTAAAAGATCGCATTGTAACATCATACAACCGTTTCTGGATATTATCTTTCATCAGTAGAGATCAAAAACGAAATTCCTTCTGGGGTGACTGAGAAGGCTGCCACAGTCTCTCAGTCAGCTCAGTTCAGCGTGTCAGCTCATTGGCTCAAGGGAGCCTTTTCAAACAGAAGGGGGATGGGAGCACACTGCCTCACCTCCCAGCACAGTTCGCCCCTTAGCAGTGTGATAAATGCAGTTCACAGTGATTGCTTACTTGATTTTTAGCTGTAGTTGTTCACCAGAGTTGGTGCAGGTTAGTGCTGTAAATCTCTAGACACATGTGTTTCTGGACATTATCCTTTATCAGTAGAGATCAAAAAACGAAATTCCTTCTGGGGTGGCTGAGAAGGCTGCCACAGTCTCTCAGGTCTCAGTACCTCTCTCTGGCGCACAGGTGCATCTCCAAAAGCTCGCCAGCTCAGTGCCCCAAGGGAGCCTTTTGAAACAGAAGGGGGATGGGAGCACACTGCCTCACCTCCTAGCACAGTTCGCCCCTTAGCAGTGTGGTAAATGCAGTTCATAGTGATTGCTTACTTGATTTTTAGCTGTAGTTGTTCACCAAAGTTGGTGCAGGTTAGTGCTGTAAATCTCTAGACACATGTGTTTCTGAATATTATCCTTCATCAGTAGAGATCAAAAACAAAATTCCTTGCGGGCGTGGCTTGCGCCCGATTAGGATGGCGGATGTTCTGTGACTCTCCTGGGCTGACGGGGACGAGGACGAGTCAATGTAACACTTTATATGCCCGCACCACTTTCAAATCGGAGCACATGGAATGCGAACCTGCCGAGACTCAAAGGAAGTTTTTGTCCATCCCTGGCCAGGTCTGCTATTAATTTTATTCGCCGAAGGAGTGCCGGCGCGGCTTCACGGCGGTTGCGCCCGCCATTTTGAGCTCACTGCTGACAGGAATGCTGCCTCCAGCGCAGCTCCTCCCATTTTGATACCTCTGCGGTGAGCATAGCAGGGACTAGGTGTGCGACTTATCAAATTGTTCAAGATCTCCTGAGCATTTTTCAGTTCGCAATTTTGCCTTTATCCCCTTTGTGAGCGGCGGCGCGTTTCATGAAGGGTGCGCCCGCCATTTTACATTGCCCGCTAATGGAGATGTCTCCAATGCGGTTTCTAAGTGGTTGCATCCGGCACTTGCCCACAAAATGATGTTCTTGTCCGCAAATCTTATTGAGGGGACTTTACCTTGAGTTTTGCTAAGGCATGTGAAAATTCGCACCTTTGCGCCGAGTGCATTTCAATTTTGTTGAGCTTCAGCCTGCTTCTGTGACTTTTCCTCTTTCATACCGCTGACGGAGCCTTTTTCTAATGCAGTACATACATTCTTTCCTACGTATTACAAGTGAGTGCTCACTAATCTTAACAAAATGCCTTTCATGAAGTTCTTGCACCATTGGGTCCGACAATAATTTTAACTCTGTGCTGTCTGCTGGTATAGTTTCTCCTTTGTGATGCACCTTATGGATACTGCCCTTTTCATGAATGATATGTGTGCTCTCCAAGTTTATTAAGAGGTTCTATATTAACAGCATTTTCAAGACCTGCAAGACTTTCTCTTCTCATAAACAGGACATATCACAATTTTACTGAGACTGCGCCCTTTTTATTCTCTACTTTCTTCTATTGTGGACGGAACCTTTTTTGCGTCACAACATTTTTATGCTCTCCTGACAACATAAAAGCATACTATATAAACAAACTTTCACAAGTTATATTGAAATTTAAGGCTACCGTTTATATCTTTGTGGCATTCTGTGGCGTTTTCTACATGAATTTGTCAGTTTGCCTTGCATGCCTTCCTCTCTCAATTCCATTTTGTTTCAACTATGCAGTTAACTAGTACTATTGCTTGAATGCGCACATATCTCCTTAATTGTCGGTTGCTCTTTACTTCAATAGTACATGCTCTTTACTTTTTGAACCTAATAACTACAGTGGCTTTTCAGTACGACTACTATTAATGTGGTATTAGTCTCATGTAGGTTCACCTCAACTCCAATTTGATAAGTGTACAATTTCTCCTTGAATGACCATCAGTGGCGCATTTATGTATCATCGTCGGCTACGAGACGAAGGAGGAGCTACGAGACAAAATACTGCGAGCTGAGAAGCTGCGAAAAGCGCTGTGAGGATGCGCTGGAAAGGGCGAGCCGAGCAGAGCCTTGTATCATCTTCTCTAGGCGGTCAGTTGATGTTCTGACTTAGGGGAGCCTATTTGTTTTACCGTTGTATGCTTTTTATTCAGGTAACGCATATTCTATACTTTTGTATATGTACTACATTACTTGACTCTTGGAAGTATTCCTGATTAGCTTGCCTGCTACATTGTACTACATATTATTGTGCCCTCCTAAATTTAGTTATATGCATTTCAAGGGCTATATGTTACTAGTCGTTTGCTACTGTTAACTCTTTTGCCTTTCAGGTCCTCACTCCGCCTTCTTTATGGGAATGCAGCTAAAAGCTCTATCTCAGTCCAAGCCTGTGCAACGCAAGTTTTTACTTCAAACTAGTTCACGTCATCAGTGTCTAGCTATGGATGATACTGCTAGCAATTCATCCAAAACAACATCGGAGAACGCTGCTTCCTCTACTATAACAAAGACATCCACCAAGAGATTGAAGAAAGACCCTCCGTCTCCTCTGAAACAAAGTTCATCGGTCACTATGGACTTACTGCTAGAATAGATTCGAGCTCTACGGCCATTCATTGAAGAGATCAACTCAGCGCTTCAGGTTCTCACCGATAAATGGTCTAATATGGAGGAGCGTGTCATCTCATTGGAACAAAGCGTTGATTCTCTGTCCTCTTCCACATCCAAAGTGGAGTCCCTATCTTCTCAAGCACTGATGCTTCATAAACAAGTGGAAAATTTGGAGAACAGAAATAGAAGGAATTACCGCATTTACGGTCTGCCTGAGGAGACGGAGGGTTCAGACTTTATCACTTTTTTAAAGTCATTTCTCCAGCAACTTCTTAAGCTCCCGGAAAGCACTATTCGCAATATTCAGAGGGCTCATCGATTAGGTTCAAGAATGTCTGCACCATCCTCATCTTCTTCACCCAGGAAGCCAAGAGGGGTGATTATATACTTTCTGGAGTACACTGAGTTGTTGAAGGTCTTATCTGCAGCTAGAGCACTAGGCAGAATCACATGGTCTGGTAACTCTTTATTTTTCACGCAAGATTACGCCAAACCAACGGTAGATGGCCGTAAGGAATTCCTGTCACTGCGGCCCCAGTTGGGCTCGATAAGGACACGTTATGGTCTTTTTCATCCCTGCCTTTTTAAGGTGACTATAAACAACAAAACTAATACTTATGAGGATCCAATGCAATTAAAAAGCTTCCTATACTCGTTTCAGGCTCAACCGATGGAAACGGCTTTGTCTTCACATTCCAAATGATTGTCTGCATTTGTATTTCTATCTAACATATTTTTCTCTCCCTCAAGTCTGCATTATAGTTATATTTCATTCATAAAGTATTACGTTTTAAGATGCAAAGCAACTTGTTTTCTTCTTAATATCTTTTGTATCTGTTTGATATTTTTTCTCTTCCATTCACAAAGTCAGTCAAAAAAAAGTCAAAGTCAAAGTCAAAAAGTTTTATTTGCTTTGGTACTCAGCTGAGGACCACAAATTTAAAACAGTTTACAAAATATATGCATATTCAATACAATTTTAAAAAGGATTTTAAAAATTTGTAGAAATTATAGCATTCACAGATTACTTCAGTGTCTTTTGTTTTTTACCTCATGTTCCTACAATTCGCTGATTGTGTGTTCTCTTCTCCGTCCTCCCTCATGGGTCCTGAGTGCGTCATCATTCATTCTGGCCTTCCATCCCTCCCCCTATGTCTTGGATTTGTTGTAAGTCTTTTGTCTCTTCATCTTCTCTGCATATTTGGTTCTCCTTTTCTTTTCAATCTCTCCTTGGATTCTTTACTCATCTATCTCATCTATCTCAGCATTTTTTTCTACTTTTTCTTACTCGCCTATTCCTTGTTACATGACTCTCCTATATTACTCCTTCTCTTCTCTTCCCTTTTCTTCTTCATTTTCATTAGCTCGTTTCACATTTTATTGGTTCATTGCTCAATATGGTTCTAAATGTTCAAAATGATGTCTCTTTTTGCATGCATCATTGTGTTATAGTTTTAATATATGCCTTCAAAAATTGTTTCTTGGAATGTCAGGAGTTTGCATTCGCCCATTAAGAGACAAAGGGTTTTAACTCATTTAGCCAAATAGGATGCAGATATCGCGTGTATACAAGAGTCCCATTTGTCAACTGAAGAATCTGTAAAGTTATAGAGAAATTGGGTAAACAAAGTTTTCTTTTTTCCAGGTGATGGCAAACGAAATGGTGTCCTTATTCTTTTTCGCAAATCCCTTCCCATTAAGGTACTTTCCCATTGTTCTGACCCAACAGGTAGATGGGTATTTGGTAAATTTTTGATAGATAATGTCCCACTCTCCTTGTTGAACATATATGCGCCTACAGCAGGCGACCCCTCCTTTTGGAAATCTCTAGCATCACAAATAACACAATGTTACATTGATAATTTTATTCTTGCAGGTGACTGCATTGAAATCTTTGACCCCTTTATTGATCGACACTCCTTATCTTCTTTCACCCCTCACAAATCTCACAAGCTATTTACACAAATAGTAAAACAACACAAACTGATAGACGCCTGTCGACTTTGTAATCCCACTCTAGGGAAAAGTTCCTTCTACTCCCAGTTGCACCACACCCAGTCCAGATTAGATTATGTTTTTATTTCTCATAATGTAGCTCAGTCACTTGTGAAGGCCGAGATTGGCTCCATCTTAATATCTGACCATAAACTGGTTTCCACGCTTCTTGATGTCTTAGGCAAACCTAAATTAAATAGTAAATGGTGTTTCAAAAACTCTCTACTTTTAGATCCAGTTTTCACATCATCCTTTATCTCTTTTTTTCACGAATTATTTTTACTCAATCAAACAAGCACTATACCTATTCACGCAGTTTGGGATACATTTAAGGCTTCAGCCAGAGATTTCATTATCAGATATGTTTCCAATAAACTTTGGAAAGCACGACACAACACCAATGCTCTTTTATCCAAAATTAAAGTATTGGAACATTCTTATTATTCCTCTAAATCTAAGGACTGCTTATCTGACCTTCTTAAGGCCAAATTTCAGTTCAATCAGGATACGACCAAAAGCGCCTCCAATATTCTGCTTAGATCCAGTGCCAAATATTACGGAGGCCAGAATAAAGCAGGTAAATTGTTAGCTAATTATTTAAAGGTCAAACAAAATAAACTCAATATTGAATCTGTTTTTGGTCGAGATACTCAATTGAAATTTAAGGATGGAGACATATTGAATGAATTTCTTCACTTTTATAAATCACTTTATACGTCTGAAACTTCTTCATCTGACCATGACATTACCCAGTTTCTTTCTCCAATACAATATACCTCTCCTATTACTTTGGATTTTTCGCCATTAGAAACTGATCTCTCACAGAGGGAACTCTTGGAAGCCTTGAAGACACTTAAGAAGGACAAAGCCCCTGTTCCAGATGGGTTCACTGTAGAGTTCTTCACTCACTTCTTCAAATTTGCTCCTCCCTAAATTATGTATCCTTATCTCTGCTTTCATGCAATCAGGTCAATCTTCTGGCTCATTTGCAGATGCCCTTATTTGTCTTACATCTAAAGACGGTAAGGATCCACAACACTGTAAAAATTACCGCCATATCTCCCTAGTCAATATCGATTATAAGATTTTCTCAAAAGCTTTAGCTTTACGGTTAGAATTTCATTTGCCTGATTTGCTAGGAGCAGAACAATCCAGATTTGTCAAAGGACGCCTCATCACGGACAATACTTGTTTATTTTTTGATATTTTATCTAAGGCCTCGCACTCCTTTCATCCCTTAGCAGCCATAGTGTTGGATGCTGAAAAAGCATTAAATAGAGTTGAATGGCCCTATCTTTTTCGTGTCCTTCGTTGGTTTGGTTTTGGTCCTAAGATTGTCACTTTAATCTCTCTTCTATATTCTAATCCTAGAGCAGCCGTGTCTAACTTTCACCTACACCGAGGGGTACGGCACGGATGTCCACTTTCTCCTTTTCTTTTTATCCTTGCTCTGGAACCTTTCTTATTACGAATTTGCCAAAACACCGATATTCACGGCTTTACCTTCAAGGACACTACTGTTAAGATGGCAGCATATGCTGATGATGTTCTTATGTTTTTATCCCGTCCTCAGACTTCTCTTCCTGCTTGTTTGGCAGAAGTTCAATCCTTTGCATTTGTCTCTGGTTATAAGTTAAACAAGGCTAAGTGTTAGATTTTAGCTCTCACCAAGTTTACTCTCAGTGCTGATTTTGTCCCTTCAGGTTTCACTTGGAGCCCCCAATGCATTAAATATTTAGGTTTGCACTTCTCCCTGACCATTTCCCTGACCAATCTCCTGTTGCAAGGATAACTGCATCCAAAAATTATCCTCTTTGACGTCGAAATGGCACCCTCTTTATTTATCATGGTGGGGCCGTTTGGATACCATTACAATAATTCTCTCACTCATAGTCTTATATACGATTTCTAATATTCCATTACCTATTCCGTCGAAACATTTCAAGAAGCTTACTTCCATTTTGTCATCCTTTTTGTGGAGCTCCAAAAAAGCACGTATGTCTGTTTCAAAACTGATTCGCTCAAAATCAGAGGGTGGGGTGAATGTTTCTGACCTTGCTACTTATCACAAATCATTCCTTTTGCACCAAGCATCAAAATGTCTCTCTGACTCTGCTACATATCTCCCTAAATGGGCCTTACTTGAGAAATCTTTTCTTTCACCTTTTTCATTTCAAGAATACCTCTCCTTTACACGTACAGCACAATCCATTTCTACTCCCATAATCAAACATACTTCCAAGATAATCCCACCTGCTCTTTTGACCTCATTTTCCACCTCACCCATTTGGCATAATAAGAACATTCTGATTAACAGCAAACCTGTCTTTTGGAAAGGTTGGAGACAGCGAGGTATAATATGTGTCCATCAACTCTAAGACCAAGATCGTATCATGTCTTTTGAAAGGGCCAGTTCTTTATTCACCTTGCCTCTATCTTTTAAAACCAAGGTTTCTTTCTTGTAGGAAGCTATTCAAAAGCCCGCTCAAAATTGGCGGTAATCCATCCAATTGATCCATATGAGCTTCTGCACACAGATAAACTTAGGACTCTTGTTCTTAGTGCTTCCAGGGCATCCTCTCTTTACATGTTTTTACATACTTCCTCTTGTCCAAGAGATAAAACCAAGGTAGAATTAGCATGGGAAACTGAATTAGGAATTTCCTGGCCGATAGACTTTTGGAGTGGAATTCGGCTTAAAATTCGTAAATCCTCTAGGGCGGCTAACACCACACAAACACTCTTTTTTATTTATAACTTACTTTTACTTTCTCCACTCATACTTCATGCTAGACATGCTCATATCCCAGAGCTATGTTGGTCCTGTTCGTTACCAAAGGCTGGCCTATTCCACATGCTCTTCACATGTAATTCTATTCAGAATCTCTGGAATAAAGTATGGGCTCAAATAAACTCTATCTTTCATTCTGCTCACCCTTTTATCCCCTCATATATTTTCTTAGGTAGTTTATCCCCCATCTAGGAAGATTGCAAGTCTAATGTTAAAATCATAGACTGATTGCTGGCAGTGGCCTTTCAGCAAATTACCAAGAATTGGAAGGACTTTACCAAAATATAATTTCAGGCATGGTGGTATGCGGTTTGTTATAATCATAGACTTCACACATCTTTTGTATACCCATTACACATGGCATCTAAACGTCGAAATCTTTGGTCACCTGTTACACTCTTTATTGACACAAGTGCAAGTCGCTCCCTACGTTTGTCTCCTTCACAACAAGAAGTAGCTAAACCCCCATGACATTGTTCTGAGTTATTATTGCATATTCTATTTTATCTTGCATTATATTCCCTTTATTGTTTTTGCACATTTCTCACATGATGCAATTTTGTTTGTATGTTGATATGTCTCTATTCCCGTATGATATCTTATATTATTTCTTACTTTGGTCCGCAGTCGTTTCAATGGTTACACAATTGATACATTATATGTTACTTATTTATTATATGATGTTCTTATTTTATCTGTATTGCTAACATATTTACCTCCAATAAACTTTCTTTTGAACTAAAAAAGAAAATCTTACTGGGGTGGCTTAGAAGGCTGCCACAGTCTCTCAGGTCTCAGTGCCTCTCTCTGGCGCACAGGTGCATCTCCAAAAGCTCGTCAGCTCAGTGACTCAAGGGAGCCTTTTCTAACAGAACGG